>NC_056744.1:604756015-604846015 GCF_019279795.1 Protopterus annectens
TAAGGGGTGTATGTTAGTTAGGCATGATTTAACAGCTGCCTCTGTCCATCAGAGACATAGGTGTCAGACTAGGGGAGAATTTCCAATTTTCCATCCACTGGTTAAGGTTGCACTTGAATAGAGTTATGGACTAGGATTGGAAGCCAATTTCCAGAGAGCAGAGATTCTTTGAGAAACATACCTGTCCCTCAAACATGTCCTATTTAACTTGCAAGCAAAATTTAAATCCTTAAATCTAATAGTTACACTGCTCTTCATTTTGTGGATATGCAAAAGGTCCATCAGAGGGGGATCTAAGGATACCTTGTATGCCAGGCATTAAATATAGGACTTTGAAGTATCTGGATAGGATATTGTATTTACATCCTGTAATCTTTTTGTGAGTAAGGGGGCATTATACTCCTCCAGAGAGGTCTCATAGAAATGGATAACTGGTGCCAGAGCCATGGCCTTAAGCTAAATGCCAAAAAATGTATAGTCATACCCTTTGGGAAAAACAAGGTAACCCCTAATTACCACATAGGTGGTAATCCATTAAACACGGAAGAAGTTATCAGGGACCTGGGGACCCAAGTTGATAGTAACCTCTCTTTTGACACTCACATTGCCAAAGTGGTTAGGAAGACCTTCTACATTGCCCACCTGATCATGAAGGGATTCACATCCAGATCAGGAGAGGTCATTGTACCCTTGTACTCTTCACTTATCAGACCAATGATTGAGTACAATGCCCCATTCGGAATGTACCTTACCCGACACCTGCAGCAGTTGGAAAGACCCCAAAAGTTCCTCACCAAAAGGATAAAGGGGCTCAAACATATGTCATACAATGCCCGACTGAAGAAACTCCTCTATTCAGTCGCATATCGTCTGCTCAGAGGTGATCTGTGCCTGACATACAAGGCCATGTCTAACCCGGAATTAATGGACATGCTCCACCTCAAAAAATCCAAATCCACCAGAGCCACGAGAGCAAGAGACTTAAACCTCAACACGGATATAAATAGGACATGCTGGAGGGACAGATTCATCACCCAGAGACTCCCTACACTATGGAACAGAATCCCAGTCCATGTGAGGCAGAGCCCCTCACTGACTCTGTCCAAGAGAAATCTTGACGAGTGGATGGGAGATCGTAGGTTTACCCCGGGAATCATCTCTGTGTCACTGCTGGACAGAGGCACAGCAAACTAATGGGTATAGTATTCTCATCCTAAGGGGTGGTGAAAGCCACACACACACTCTGGCTAGGCTTATAAATGCCCTAGTGCAGATAGCCTAGTATGAACCTATGAACCTATGAACCTATGATGATGGCTGAGTACAGTGGTATGATGACTTTCTTTTTTTCTTTTGTTGTACAACCTGTTTAATTTTGGATTCCACCAGTGTGGTTTGGTTTTTGATTTAGGTTTGGGCTTACTCCTGGTAGGCACAGCAGCCTCTGTGCAGTCACTGAAATAGTTGTACAGAGCTTCTCTTAATAATTTTCTATAGGCTGCTTTCATATCTGAGGTTGGAGGGGTTGAAATTTTGAAAAATTATTGCTTTGGATTAGTTTCTAAATGTTACATAGTTTGCTGGGGTAGAGAGTGGTATGACTTTACTAGGGAAGACATGACACTGGGGGGGGCAGCATTCTCTCATACTTGTGAGTAACAGATCCAATATGTTTGTACCTCTAGTAGATGTATGTACTAACTGGTCTAGGGTATTTGTGCCTTCAAAGTCTAGAAATCTCTGCACCTGTAAATGCAGGGTTTTGTAGAATTCTCAGTTTACAGAGGGGTAGTTAAAGTCCCTTGTGATTGTGGTATTTGGTTGAATGGTGAGAGCCTCCAATAGGTCTAAGTATGAGTTATGGGATTCATGGGACATAGAGGGTGACCTACAGCTTGTAAAGATATGGTATGGAACTTTATATGTGGTAATCTGGGCATGGACGAATGACAGGTCTTCATTTTGTTTAACCAAGCCAGAGGTACATTTATTATTAATATATATTGAGACACTTCCACCCTTAGTCCCCGCCTGTGCAGTTGCTGGTCTAAATGTGTGAAAGTTACTCAAGCATTGCACTGTTGGGCTCCTCTCTATAGCTTTAAACTGTGTCTTGCTAACTGCACAGAAGTCTGCATTCTCCAAAGTAAGGAAAGCTTGGAGGGAATGGAGCATCTTGTTTAGACTCCTGGCATTGAGCAGTGACACCTTTAGATTTCCTTGGGTATGTTTTGCTATGATGGAAGGTTTTTCAATTTGGCATTGCCTAAAAACAGTTCTGTGTGGAAGAACAATGTTTTCGGTAATATTTGAAAGCCTAGGGGTGGACAGCTGCAGACCATCTTTGATAAACCAATGTGATTTATTAACCGTGCCTCCTACACTGACAAATATTATATTCCCCTAGAATGACACCAAAAACTAAGCCACTTATTAAAGACAGTCATCTTCGGTTCATATTGTGGCATCATCCTTCTTGAAGGTAGACTGCTGCTGAATGCAAGCCACATACCAGCCTGTGATACATAGTCAGAGAGCTCCATAATATCTCTCTTTTCATATAGTCTAGGGAGGTACGTGTCAGGTCATTTACACCTACATGGACTATGAGAGAGTCATACTGGTACCTGTGGTGCTATAACTTGAGCACATGCATAACTTGGTGGATCCTGGTCTCTGATAGACAACTGGCCATTATTTTCTCCTTGTTCAGCCTGGTGAGTGGGGCATCAGTATGTTGCACAATGCAGTCCCTTATAACTAGAGCCTCAGGTAGTTTATTGGCCTGCCTTATGGGCTTGGTTGTTGAGGTTCCTCTGATTGAAGCTACGTGTGCAATGTTAGTTGTTGTTTCTGTTGAGTGTTTTAAAGTTTGCTGTGGATAATTTTTGCAGGTGGAATGTCTGAGAGGTCTTAAGGGTTTGTGAAGATTGCATTTAAGAGCTTTAACATAAGTAGGTCTTTGAGTGGGGTGCATACTATGTGTAGTAGGTATAGTGTGTGTGTTTCCAACAATCAAATTGTAATGAGTGTACACTACAGTTTTGCCATCAGAGACACTGAGTATATATATAAAAAATTGCATATATATATATATATATATATATATATATATATATATATATATATATGTGTATAAAATTGCATTTTATTGAATCTCACTTTGTCGACACTCAAAATATTGAACTCCTACTTCATCGAAGCAGTGGAATTATGAAGATCTTCCAAAGGTAAATAAGCACTTACCCAAAAATAAACAAAACCCAAATCGCACCATCCCTAACTCACCCAGGTGGGGGGCTACCCTCCCATGTGGTGGGCTGTGCCCCCCACCCCTTAATTAAATATACCAACTCTATGATTGCACTACAGTTGGGAAAAGGGCAAAGTTCACCATCTCTCACAAGAAGTTACTTACGCAGGGAGGGTCTTTGTAGTTCTGCTGCTTCTATGAAGCAGGAGTTTGATATTTTGAGTGTCGACAAAGTGAGATTCGATAATATGCAATTTCGACAAAGTGTGGTACACCTCTCTCTCTCTCTCTCTCTATATATATATATATATATATATGTATGTACATCTCTCATATACAGTACTGTATTTATTTCTTTGCTTCTCTGGAAACTGAATTTGTTTCTTTGTTTCTTTACATAAGATAACTTTGTTGATCTTGATCTGTTTTCTAATGCATTATGAATAGCTGTAGGTTCAGAGCCAAATCCTGATGCACACCCACTCTTACTGGGAACGCCTCTGTGAGGGTGAACACTGTTCATACTTGAGTCATTGGGTCCTTGTACATAGCCTGCACTAACACTACCAATGTTTCTGGGACTTTGACCCACCACAGAACTGCCCAAATCAGCTTTCTTGGGACGTTCTCATATGCTGTTTCCAAGTCTAGGAATGCCCAGCTGGACTCTTTCCTCATCTCTAATTTCTTCTCAGCTATCTGTCTCACTGCAAACATCAAGTCATTTGTGCTTTATCCAGATTTGAATACAGATTGCTCATCACCAATCTTACTTTCTACTACACTGCATATTCATTTATAAAGCACCCTCAGCAGAATTTTCATTCACTGTGACAGGAGTTGGATACCTCTGTGCTTCCCACAGTTGTGAATGTCTCCTTTGTTCATCTACAATGGCAATAGTATGTTTATTCTGCAGTCATCTGGGATACACCTTTCTCTCCACACTGCTCTTTGTACCCCCAGGAGCCATTTCTCCCCTAACTCACCAAACATCTTCATCGTGATCTCATCTGAGCTTGCAACTTTTCCTGACTTGATTTTCCATAGTGTTATTCTTACTTCTTTTAGGATGGGCTCCTGTTCCTTTTTTATTATAGGCTGTGTCAGGGAAGTGCATCTTCTGTGATGTTTTCTTCATTCAGAAGGTGGTGGAAGTACTCCTTTCAGCTGCAGGTTGTGGTTAGCATCCTTTGCGAATATTGTCTGACTATCTCCTTTGCATTTCTGTTTTTGCCCTGCAACCTGATAGAGTTTCTTTGTACCATCTACTGAGGGAATTTCCAGAAGCTAGTACAGTACCTCTGATGCCTTGATCTTTGCTCTTGCAAGTCTTCTCTTAGCCTCTTTGCCCTTCAACTGGTATTCCTTTTTAGACTGGTCTTTCTTTACTATTTCCCACTTTTTCCTGCACTCCTTTCTTTTGATAACTTCCTGGACTTCTGCATTCCACTACCAGAAAAGCCTTCATACAGTACTTGTCTCAGCCCCATACCTGTTCCTATGGTCCTTATAAATGCTGTTTAGAGGCACTGCCACTCTTCTTTGCATCAATCTATTTGCTCTTTTCCTTAGTTGTTAGTGCCCTGAATAAAGAACCAAACCTCCACAACGAACCAAAAATGAAGAAAAAGGAAAACGAATCCAGGCCAACACAGGTTTATTAACGAAACACAGACGAAGGTTTACCTAGGTTTTGTCCACATAGGACTTCTTCAGAATACTGAAGTCACAATTAAAAACCATGTATATATATACAACGCCCATCAATCCAATTAAACAATTAAACAAAATTAATCAAATTTAAAGGTATACACATTGTCACTGCATACTATAAAATGCCTACAATAGATACATAGAATGCAAACAACTTTTGAACATTCTGTTTAATACTGCCTACTAAACTAAATAAAAATATAACTATATGAATATAAATATATATAAGTAGAATATATAAATAATTGTTGCTAAAAATCTATACAACAACTATAACAATGATAAATATATTGTAACATAAAATATTATATTAGTGAAAAATGTATATAAAAATGTGTATGTAGAGATGTATGTATATAAATAAAAATGTTTAAGTAAGAAATAAATAAAAAATACGAAATACTAAAACCATAATAATGTTTGCACTACCGCCCTAAAATATGCTTCAATTTAAGATAGGGCTTAATAGAACTAAACTCGTTGATACCAGGATAATTGTGTGCATTTAATCTCAGCTGCCACCTTAATTCACAAACATCCAAGTGAGCATCTGTAATCCTACCTTGGAGGTCAATCTTATCCTGCTGTAAAATGCAAAACTTAAAAGAGTGACCAATGTTGTCAATTAAATGTCTAGCTAGGGCATTAGTAGTTTTGAGATGTTTCATATCCAAAAGATCTTCCCTTACCCTATCCTTAAAACATCTACTAGTTTTTCCTACGTAAAATGCTTCACATTCCTGACACTTGGCAAGATATACCACATTATTAGTATGACAGTCAAAGTGACCTGTGACTGAAACAAAACAATGATTGATGTTGAAACTCTTACCGGTTGTTAAAATACAAGAACAGACCTTACACCTACCACATTTAAACGTGCCAGAAGGCCTATTACTGAAGAACCTACTAGACATTGAACAACGTTCAAACATATCCTTAATCGAAAAATCCTTACGATAAATGAACGTAGGGTTATTGTAAAAGTGTGACTTAAATTCATGGTCCATCTGTAGGAAACCCCAAACTTTATTAACTATTTTCTTAATCATGTCAGAGTCCCCATTGTATGTTGAAACAAACAATAACGGCTTAACGGTCAAAAACTGTGACCTGTTAGTTGATTCAGGTTTTTGATAAACAGGTCCCCCTGCACCTATTATAGGTTGATAAAAACCTGCCTCCCTTTTACCTCTGATTTCCTTAAAAACATCCTTACATAAACTCTCAGGATATCCTCTGTTCAAAAATAGAGAGATCATAAAATTTAGTTCTTCCACAAATTCACTGAAATCACTAACCATTCGGGCCGCTCTGACCATTTGTCCCTTAATAATAGCCCTTTTCTGATGTTTAGGATGCCAACTGTCAAACTGTAGGTAAGAATTAGAAAAAGTTGGTTTCCGAAATATATTAGACTTAATTAACCCACTATCTCTATCAATAGTTAGTCTAACATCCAAATAAGTGATTGACTGTGTGCTGAACTCATGGGTGAAATTCAAAACCAAACAGTATTATTTATATAATGTAAAATGCTTCCAAAACCACAGTATCACCTTCCCAAATGATAAATATATCATCCAAAAAGCGTGAATAAAATTTGACATACTTGTAAAACTCACTATAAAATAAATAATGCTCTTCCCAAAAGGCCATGATGTAATTTGCATAAATCGGGGCGCAAGCTGCCCCATGGCTACCCCAGTTTGCTGTTTGAAGTAATGTCCCTCAAAAAATAAAAAATTATTTTGAAGGACTATTTCCATCAACTTAACCATGACATTAATTTGTTCCTGTTCATACACTCCAGTTGCATGTAATTGTTCTTCTAGCCAACTTAAACCCGTATCATGGGGTATAACCGAAAACAAGTTACATACATCAATGGTTAAGAAGCATGTATTGTCACTAATGCCAAAATCATTAATCCTTTCCAAAAATGCCATGAATCCTTTGTGATGTAGGGAAACTTGGTAATTCCCAATTTCATGTGGTGGTCCAAATATTGACTAATAAAACATGCTTTACTTCGTTTGCCATCAACTATGGGTCTAAAACGCACATTATCCAATCCTTTATGAATTTTGGGAATCCCAAAAATGCCACTAACCACAGGGTGAGAGTTAATCATATACTCAAATTCAACTTCATTCAGCTCACCCTGAAATAACATGTCTTCCAATAATAAATCTATTTTCCTACATGCGATATTGATTTCATTAATACTAGTTTCCACATAGTTGTCCTCCATCAACAATGACATCATAATGCAAATGTAGTCGCTATTATCAATAATCACAACTCCATTGCCCTTATCTGGCTTCATTATTCTAATATTGTCAGTACTGTAAATATCTTGCAATACATCCTGCTCATTTTTAGTCAGATTCAAATGAATGTTCCTTGTGGACTGTTTAAAGTGTTCCCTAATTTCAAATTCACACAGTCTGTCAAACAATGCTATCATGGGATTCAGGGGTGTGTTAAATACACTAGGTTTAGAAATATCCCTAGTGTTTTGAGTGTTGTCACAGTGGTTAGCTTTATCAAAAAATATCTGTAAGTTCATTTTCCTTGTGAATAGTTTTAAATCAATAAGAGTTTCAACTAAATTACCTTTCCTACATGGGACAAAATTAAAACCCTTAGAAAAAAGATTAACATGTTCCATACTAAAATTAGCACTTGAATAATTATATAGCTTAAAATCATGTGTATCATTTACCAAAATAAAGGGATTACACAAAAGCCCATCTGTTGGCTCATTAGAATCAAAGTCCGCCAAATGAATATTATCAACAACACTAGCATTAAAATTTAAATAATTGGAAGTGTTAACATTAACTTCTGTCATTGCACAACCAAATAGGTCATCCAAGGAACAATTGAGTGAAGCATTAGAAGGAATACTTTGGTTATTCACATCTAACTCATTTGATAACGTTAGTATAGAGTCAGTGAGGGAAGACAACCCCATAAGGGTGCCATGTTGCTGATTTAACTCAATAATGTCATTAATAGTAACACAATTGACGTCAATGACAAAATCATAAGTACTTAAATTAAGTAAAGAGTCATTCAGTTGAATTTTATCATCACCTAAACACTTAGAAAATGACGAAGATTCATCAATGTCTTGGGTGTCCGTTATGTGATCCACACATGCATCGGACTGTAAACTTAGATTGTTAATGATGTCACAACTTGTCAAAGCACATTTTGGATGTGCAAAAATACACTTTGGACTGAACCCACAAGCATTCAGAGTACCTTCATGCCGCGCATGTCCAGCAACCACATCCCTAGTGGTGTCAACTGCTGAAATGGCTCCCCCACTCACCTCACACTTTCCACAATCCGAAATTTCAAACTGACAGTCTGGGCGACAATAGTTATTGACAACTACGAATGGTGAATTTGGCGTTAAATAAAATGCACCATGAAAAACGCTGTTATCTCCGGCTAACACATGTAAATTGCACTTGTCCCCACCTCCTAGTGATGTTATACCCGGATAACAAAGGGAAAAATTTAGCTGCGTGGCTTCCAAGCCCCTTGCTGAGCGTTGAACCCCTGGCGTCCAACTTTGGGTCGTGTCCCCAAACGTCCCACGTCGTTCTCGTCGTTGGAGGATGGTTCCCTGTTCCAATCCTCTTTGAACGCCTTACACCATCCTCTAAAGGGCGTTCGTCTTCGGAGCCACCACTAACTTCTGGATTAACCTCTGACATCATGACGCCACAAGCTTCCTTCGGACGATTGGATGTTCCTCCTCGAGTAGAATGTCGACATGAATCCCTCTTAGATTTGGGGTAAACGTTACCAGCTTCGTAAATCTTCATATCCCTCTTAATTTTTTGTGATTTCTTATTAAATATTGAAACACAACTATTGTCAATGTCCTTAATAATATTAGTGTAATTAGTGTAGTAGCGATCGAACAATAAATCTTGAACAATGCTTTCATTGATAGACTCTAAATCAGCAACAAATGCTTCAATCTTAATATTATTATATTTGACCATTATATTCATAATGTCTAACCCAGTCTTGTTAAAAAGATCATGTAATTTATCCAACATAGGTTTATTGCCATCGACCCCATTCGGGTATCTCCACACTCTCAGTCCTTTCGGTACCATCCCCAGCTCAATATTCCTAGTTAAATAGCTGTTTTCAAGCTGAGTTCTCTTCAGTTTAAACAGTTTGTGCTCAAACTCTTTCAGTAATTCAGCCAAAGTTTTACCCATAATAACATTGTTTTGATTAATGGGTTCGCAGTCAGAAGCAAAATTAAAACTGTTGGATTTCCAATAGGCAGTGTTAAGTCCAATTGGCTGCTTGTTACCAATGTCAAAATGCACTTCCTTAACATTCCTTGTACATAGCCTGCACTAACACTACCAATGTTTCTGGGACTTTGACCCACCAGAGAACTGCCCAAATCAGCTTTCTTGGGACGTTCTCATATGCTGTTTCCAAGTCTAGGAAAGCCCAGCTGGACTCTTTCCGCATCTCTAATTTCTTCTCAACTATCTGTCTCACTGCAAACATCAAGTCATTTGTGCTTTATCCAGATTTGAATACAGATTGCTCATCACCAATCTTACTTTCTACTACACTGCATATTCATTTATAAAGCACCCTCAGCAGAATTTTCATTCACTGTGACAGGAGTTGGATACCTCTGTGCTTCCCACAGTTGTGAATGTCTCCTTTGTTCATCTACAATGGCAATAGTATGTTTATTCTGCAGTTATCTGGGATGCACCTTTCTATCCACACTGCTCTTTGTACCCCCAGGAGCCATTTCTCCCCTAACTCACCAAACATCTTCATCGTGATCTCATCTGAGCTTGCAACTTTTCCTGACTTGATTTTCCATAGTGTTATTCTTACTTCTTTTATGATGGGCTCCTGTTCCTTTTTTATTATAGGCTGTGTCAGGGAAGTGCATCTTCTGTGAGGTTTTCTTCATTCAGAAGGTGGTGGAAGTACTCCTTCCAGCTGCAGGTTGTGTTTAGCATCCTTCGCGAATATTGTCTGACTATCTCCTTTGCATTTCTGTTTTTGCCCTGCAACCTGATAGAGTTTCTTTGTACCATCTACTGAGGGAATTTCCAGAAGCTCGTACAGTACCTCTGATGCCTTGATCTTTGCTCTTGCAAGTCTTCTCTTAGCCTCTTTGCCCTTCAACTGGTATTCCTTTTTAGACTGGTCTTTCTTTTCTATTTCCCACTTTTTCCTGCACTCCTTTCTTTTGATAACTTCCTGGACTTCTGCATTCCACCACCAGAAAAGCCTTCATACAGTACTTGTCTCAGCCCCATACCTGTTCCTATGGTCCTTATAAATGCTGTTTAGAGGCACTGCCACTCTTCTTTGCATCAATCTATTTGCTCTTTTCCTTAGTTGTTAGTGCCCTGAATAAAGAACCAAACCTCCACAACGAACCAAAAATGAAGAAAAAGGAAAACGAATCCAGGCCAACACAGGTTTACTAACGAAACAATGACGAAGGTTTACCTAGGTTTCGTCCACATAGGACTTCTTCAGAATACTGAAGTCACAATTAAAAACCATGTATATATATACAACGCCCATCAATCCAATTAAACAATTAAACAAAATTAATCAAATTTAAAGGTAAACACATTGTCACTGCATACTATAAAATGCCTACAATAGATACATAGAATGCAAACAACTTTTGAACATTCTGTTTAATACTGCCTACTAAACTAAATAAAAATATAAATATATGAATATAAATATATATAAGTAGAATATATAAATAATTGTTGCTAAAAATCTATACAACTATAACAATGATAAATATATTGTAACATAAAATATTATATTAGTGAAAAATGTATATAAAAATGTGTATGTAGAGATGTATGTATATAAATAAAAATGTTTAAGTAAGAAATAAATAAAAAATACGAAATACTAAAACCATAATAATGTTTGCACTACGCCTAAAATATGCTTCAGTTTAAGATAGGGCTTAATAGAACTAAACTCGTTGATACCAGGATAATTGTGTGCATTTAATCTCAGCCACCTTAATTCACAAACATCCAAGTGAGCATCTGTAATCCTACCTTGGAGGTCAATCTTAACCTGCTGTAAAACACAAAACTTAAAAGAGTGACCGATGTTGTCAATTAAATGTCTAGCTAGGGCATTAGTAGTTTTGAGATGTTTCATATCCAAAAGATGTTCCCTTACCCTATCCTTAAAACATCTACTAGTTTTTCCTATGTAAAATGCTTCACAGTCCTGACACTTGGCAAGATATACCACATTATTAGTATGACAGTCAAAGTGACCTGTGACTGAAACAAAACAATGATTGATGTTGAAACTCTTACCAGTTGTTAAAATACAAGAACAGACCTTACACCTACCACATTTAAACGTGCCAGAAGGCCTATTACTGAAGAACCTACTAGACATTGAACAACGTTCAAACATAACCTTAAACGAAAAATCCTTACGATAAATGAACGTAGGGTTATTGTAAAAGTGTGACTTAAATTCATGGTCCATCTGTAGGAAACCCCAAACTTTATTAACTATTTTCTTAATCATGTCAGAGTCCCCATTGTATGTTGAAACAAACAATAACGGCTTAACGGTCAAAAACTGTGACCTGTTAGTTGATTCAGGTTTTTGATAAACAGGTCCCCCTGCACCTATTATAGGTTGATAAAAACCTGCCTCCCTTTTACCTCTGATTTCCTTAAATCATCCTTACATAAACTCTCAGGATATCCTCTGTTCAAAAATAGAGAGATCATAAAATTTAGTTCTTCCACAAATTCACTGAAATCACTAACCATTCGGGCCGCTCTGACCATTTGTCCCTTAATAATAGCCCTTTTCTGATGTTTAGGATGCCAACTGTCAAACTGTAGGTAAGAATTAGAAAAAGTTGGTTTCCGAAATATATTAGACTTAATTAACCCACTATCTCTATCAATAGTTAGTCTAACATCCAAATAAGTGATTGACTGTGTGCTGAACTCATGGGTGAAATTCAAAAACCAAACAGTATTATTTATATAATGTAAAATGCTTCCAAAACCACAGTATCACCTTCCCAAATGATAAATATATCATCCAAAAAGCGTGAATAAAATTTGACATACTTGTAAAACTCACTATAAAATAAATAAAGGCCATGATGTAATTTGCATAAATCAGGGCGCAAGCTGCCCCCATGGCTACCCCAGTTTGCTGTTTGAAGTAATGTCCCTCAAAAAATAAAAAATTATTTTGAAGGACTATTTCCATCAACTTAACCATAACATTAATTTGTTCCTGTTCATACACTCCAGTTGCATGTAATTGTTCTTCTAGCCAACTTAAACCCGTATCATGGGGTATAACTGAAAACAAGTTACATACATCAATGGTTAAGAAGCATGTATTGTCACTAATGCCAAAATCATTAATCCTTTCCAAAAAATGCCATGAATCCTTTGTGATGTAGGGAAACTTGGTGCCATGAATCCTTTGCCCTGAATAATTCCTTGAACTCTTGTGCTTTCTCTACAGTCAACTTCCCGGTCTTCAGCTTTGTCTCTGCTGACCTGACAGCTTTCTTTAACCAGGGCTTGCAGCTCCTTGAGGCAACCAGTGGTTTATGCTGTAGTCTAACTCTTTTACCGGGGATGACTTTATAATCACTGATTTTTCACCAATATCCTTTCTTCAATAGGAAGAAGTCTACCTGAGTTGCATGTTGGCCACCACTGTATGTGATCTTGTGGCTGTCTGTCTTGCTGAGCCATGTGTTGGCCACAATCAAGCCATTTTCCAGACAGAAGTCTAGAATGATCTCTCCTTTTTTACTCCTGTTGCTCCATCTATGTGGACCCAGACAATCTTCATATTGTGTTCTTTCTGTCCAAATATGAGCATTCAAGTCATCCATTATCATTATGTAGTAGATCATGCAACTGCTGTCTGAATCCATATTTTTCTTACAGTCACAAACCTGCTGTGTGGCATAGGCTGAGATTATGAATAATGCCCTATGCTTACACTGGAGTCTGACTGCCACGAGTCTATCACAAATTCTGATGACATCCCTCACTGACATTTGAAGCTTATCCCTCACCACATTTCTCGCACCATTTCTAGTCTGTTCTCTTCCTGAGAAGTATGCTCTGGATCTCAAGCCAAGTGTCTTTTCTGTACTACCCTTTCATCTTGCCTCTGCTTACAGAGGATGTCAAGCTTCCTTCTTTCCATCATGTCATCCACTTCCAAGCTGCATCCTGTCAGTGAACCTACACTGAGTGTAGCAGTCCTTAGGTCATGTTTGGCAGTTGATTGGTTTACATCCATATTTAGCTTAACAGAGCTATCCCAGGTAACCCAAGCTGGGCAGCTGGACACCAGTTGTCCAGTAGCTTATTGACTCAGGGCTGCTTGGCTTAATGGTGGGGACACTCTGGCCAATAGGGGCACATACAAAACTCCCACCATTAGAAAGGGTTCTTTGTGTAGAGTCAGAGAAGACAGGTCCTCAATCCACTGTTCACCGGCAAATAGCCGTGACAATTTTGGCAACATTATTCAACAGGACTGAATCACCTAGAGAAGATTTTTTACACCAACAAGTAGTTAATCATGACACATTGCACAGTCTGTGGGCCATGGTTGATATCTAAGGATACTGAGTACAGCAGTCGATGCCCAAAGTGATTGGCATATACAACTTTTCGCCCTAAAGGACCCCATCTAATGTGTATGCTGCCCACAAACGTTTGAGTTGAGTTGGAAACATTCAGCATGTTTTTGGGATGTGGAAGGATCCAGACAGAATCAAATGGAGACCATGCAAACTCCATACAGGCACTGGTGACAGGTCAATATTAAACCTTATACCATATGCATGGGAGACACAGACTTAACCAGTATGCAACATATCTCTCTCGCTTGCACTCTCTCTATATAAATATACTTATATATATATATATATATATATATATATATATATATATATATATATATATATATATATATCTACACACACACACACACACACACATATATATATATATATATATATATATATATATATATATATATATATATATATATATATATATATATATATACATATGGGGGGTGTTTCCTTTTAAAATGATTTAGGTTTTATAATGATATTGGCACAGATTTCTGTGTCTCAGAAAAATAGCATAGGAGGACAGTAGTTTTATCAATATGTGCAAAAGTCCATGTTGCTTTGCTATGATTAAGCTAAAGGGGTTGTTCTTTATATTAGGACACACCATTGTTAATGTAGGTGTGGGCAGTGATGATTTGATTTGTATACCAATGCAGCTGTCAGTTAAGAATGGTACTTGCTTTTACATGTTATTTTTATTATGCAAAGACTAAAAAGTTTAAGAAGGTTTAAGTAAAATATCTGAAACTCTAATATCAGGCATTACTGACTTAATGAGAGTAAAAGACTACACACATCCAGCATGCCACTCACTGCACCCCTGCTATACACGATTTTAAGTTCTGAGGCGTGGTAGACTTAGCGAGTGAGGGGATAGACATTAAGGCATCTATCTTTCTTACTCTCTTATCTCATTAAGAGCAACTTAAAATGGTAGACTTTATACTTACTAATTATAATTACAATGCCCACCCACAGGGGGTGGGGCTTACTACTGTGCATCCTGGTGTGTACTAATACAGTCAGTAGCCACAATAGGTATCAATTAACATTTGTTAGACAAATAGCTAGTAAAACCTAATACATTTTTGAAGACTGCTGATAACTCTAGAGGTACATTTCTAGCAAAACAATCATTGACTATCAAAGTATTTAAACCAAGGTTTTACAAAGTGTTGAGTAAGGCAAACAGAAACTAATTTTCCCTATTGTCAGTTTTGCCATATGGCCAGTGTAAACTGAAAAAGTGCTTGGGTAATGCTAGATTGCCTTTCTGTGACATCCAAAGATCTTTAATATATTTGTCTCAGACTTTAAAGTATTCAGCAAACATGATTAGCTTGACCCGCAAGCATATCTCTCTCAAGTTTTGTGAGTAGCAGATCAAAACAAAGGTTGTTCGAAGGAATCAGACTGAAAACTTGGCAGTAAAACAACTCAATAATCCTGAAAATGCAAAGGACAAGTTTATGACTTTAGTTAAATGTTAAACAGGTTATAAATAATGTTTATGTCTTCCCCTGGATGACATTGCATGTAATAGGGCAATACATTATTTACCTTTATGTAATTATTTTTAACCAGATATATGTTTTAATCCATAATGAATGATGTTCAGTTTATACTGAGAAAGTGATGCAGCAAAATATAAAGCAGTGACACAACTGCAATAAATTCACTAATTTCGCATACAGTAAAGTAAGTCAAGCTGATTGAAAAAAAAAGGACTGCATTAAATTACATACAGGTAAAGTTATATTTTAAACTGTACAACATACCATGAGTGGAATACAATAGACATCCTTCAGAAATACAAGTTAGTCTGAATTCCTGAGATCCAGATACACATGCATGCATTGTGGAAAATTACACATTCTCATTGGTAAACTGCTTTGTAAAAAGATGTTGATAAATGTAGCTCCAGCCAACATACATTCAAATTTTAACTATGACAGTGGATTTTGCTACTCTTTAATAAAACAATGATATAAAAATAATGGTAAAGTATGAAGATATAACCTTTGCAAAAGACTGACACAGCAAACTTTGAATCATTAATATCTCACATAAATATTGCCAGACTAAAAGTGGGCTGATAAATTTTGCTAAAGAGGCATAAAGCAACTTTGATTCTGTGGAAATATAATTTTGAGGGGCATATGTGTAGGTAGTAGGTGTGGTCTGTTATGGCACATATTCTATACAGGACAATTCTTATAATAACATCCCTTACATCCAATTTATAAAGAACCCTTCCTTCCAGACATACGAGTTAGCTGAAGAGATGCTCACTGTTTCTTCTTTCTTTCTTTTTCTTTCCTTCTTTCAAATATATAAAGTTTAATTAGAGAGGTACTTTGTATATCCCTCTGCTAATGAGCCTTCCTCTTTGAACGGTCAGTGCAAAAGACAGCAGCTACATTATGAGTCATAACATTTTATATCAGAATCATAAACGTCCATTCTTGATGCTTTGCCACATTAACACTTCCTTGCATACTGCTTAAAATTCACGAATCTTGGTGATAATATTTTATGTTAGAATCTAGGGCAAAATATTTTTTACAACACTGTGGGAAGTTGGCATAATCGTTAAGGTGTTTACCTTACAAGCATAAGGTGCAGGGTTTGATTCTCACATGGGGTAATTGGCTAGGCTGAAAATGGCCCACAAGGGCAGTTAGCCTAGTACTAATCTATGAACCTATGAACATGGAATAGAATGAGCAGTAGCAGGGAGGAGGGTTTTGGGCACTCCTTGAAAAAATACCAGCTTAATAACATGGCCCATTAGGACAAGGTAAAAATATACAGAATTTTTAATCAAATCCTTTGTATTTAATCAGCTTAAATGACTCAGCTAAAATGGGAGAGAAAAGGATAAGGTAGCTTTGGTAGAATTAAAATGTATTTTTTTTTAAGTACTTATCTCTTGTAGTGAATGAAACAAAACTATATTAGATGCTCGACCATCCGAAATGGTGAACACCTAATGAGCGAAACAAATACGTCGAAGGACAAAAAGCGCAAAGGCCATAAATGTTGAAAACCGGAACGCCAAACTAATTCCCGTGGCCACAGGGTGATCGTGGAGAAGAGGAAATATATCCTTTTTCCCACTGTAGTGCGATCTCGGAGTTGGTATATATAAGTGGGGGGTGGGGGGCACAGCTCCCCACATGGGGGGTGTAGGGGGGCTTGCCTCCCTGTAAAAGTGTGATTAATGAAGTTTGTTTGTGTGTGTTTTACTTACCTGTGTGGCGCTGTTGTAGTTTAAAGTGCATTCGGTATTGCGGTTTTTCAACATTTAGGTCCTTCGCTCTTTTCGTAGTTTGGCGTGTATGTGTTGCTCACTAGGTGTTTGCGGTTTTGGATGTTCAGTTTTCTGATATAGACCCAATGAAACAGAGACCTATCAAAATACAGCTTTAAAGCTCCAAGAATGGCTTTTAAGTATGGATGTTAATCTCACGGCAGTAATTGACCAGTTTCATTAGATCAAAAACACATATGAAAAGAAATGAGTCTGACGTTGCAAATTGGAAGGTCTTCTGAAAGAAAACAAAAGAAATATATAGACATCTCTAAAAACAGATCACACTAAGCTAACAATAACAGTTTTGTGGGTTCTGGCTCTCATAGGAACTTCCATGGCTTCATTGAAACATCATCATATGATGTAATGTATCTCCTTTCCCTGTTTAGTCCAAATTCAAAAGGCTCATTGCATTGGCTCATTCAACCATGATTCATTTAAAAATCTTGGACAAATTCTCCTTACTATATCTTCTGCGTGGACATGATAATGGTTATTTAACAACAATGGGGAAACATTGTGATGTGCCATGTTGGGAATGAGTGAAAATGAAATTTGTGGCAAATTATTCCAAATAGTTTACAATGTAATACAATGCATCAGCCAACGTAAGTCTTCCTTTACACATTTGGCATATAATGTGGTGTTTGATTTTTCCAGCAATTACTATTAAATGGATGGATGGAAAAAGGAGAAGTCATTTTTGTTTCCAAAGACAAACTGAAAACGTTCATTCATAAAGCCCAGAATTTAACTGCTAACTGAGACTGGGCTAAGAAACTGTCAAAGGAAGAGATGGTGAGCTAATGAGATATAAAAAGCAGCCCAGCTGACCAACTGAAGAAAAGGTGTTTTCCAGCAGCCAGCAGCCATCACTCTGAATGCAAATCTGAACAGTGGGAAGATTGTCAGTGTATTGCAGATGGATACCATCAAACATTTAAAAAAGCAAGGAAGCAAAAATCAAACTAATCTCATGGCAAAAAGAACTAAACAAAAATAAGGAGATATATGCCCTGAACAATAAAGGTTACAGAAAAAAATATAGGAGAAGAGACAGCAGTATGTCATAACAGAACATCAAGATTTCGTCCAAATTTGGGGGTAATACTGGTCTGCAGCAGGTATAGAAATATTAGATACATTTTCATGAAAAGCCCAAATGAAGAAGGGACAGCTTTCTGAACTGTAGCTTTATGCACTCAAATGAATTCTGCATATTGTGGTTTCAGAGGATGCAGTTATACTGTTTTTATGGAGCCATATGCATGACAATTGGTGCACTAATTTAACCCTAAACATGCTAAACAGCTGCAGCAGTAACTGAGAAATGTGGTATCATTCTAATTTTACTATTTACTATTTGCAAGGTTTGTCTTTAATGTGTTCCTTCCATTACCTTTAACAGGATTTACTAGACTCTGTGGTTACCATGGAGAAACAGAACACTTTAGTTTTAGTAGCTTCTCTACAGATCATTTGTCTCTTAATGTCTCTAACGCAAATGTGTTATTATAATAGCAGATGTTCAAATAGAAGCCAAGTTTTTAGATACAGATTGTCCAATAACATTTGTACCTGAATTATTGTTCTTCTGATAGATTTCACTCACTTGAGCCTTTTCTTTTCAGCCATCTTTCAATATGCAAATATAGTCTTTGAGAGATGCCCTGGATTAACTGGTAACATGGGTAAAATGTTAACATGGTAAACATATATTAGTTCGCAGATTACAATATTAAAGTTTCACAAGACAGTAGTTCTATTAGCAAGTGAAAATTAAAACTTGGCACACAAGATCATGTCAGTCACCCTGCTAGACAGGGGTCCAGGGAAGTAAATACTGTGGGAAGAAATAGCCAGGGAATTGTTATGACTAGGCTTATATAGGCCCTAGGGCCGATAGCTTAGTACCAACCTATGAACCATAAAACTGATTCACTGCAGGTCATGTACTAGAGTCTTCATTTTCACTTGCCCTCTGACTAGTATTCTAGGAATATCTTTGGCTTTTGTCTGCTTTTTTTTCTGTTTATTTTTGTTTATACAGTCTGAATAATAAAAAAATCCAAATACTTTATGCCAGTAGTGTCCAACCAGCAGCCCACAGGCCGTATGCAGCCCTAGACAGCTAGTAATGCAGCCCCACAAGATTGCAAACTTTTTACATTGTTATGTGATGTGACCCAGTTGCACGGTGTTCGACTAGAGCAGTGATTCTGAAACTGCCCATGGCAGTGAAACAGTTAACTATATTATATATTTTATATGAAGCCCCAAGACAATTCCTCTTCACTCAATGCTGCTCAGGCAAGAAAAAAGTTTGTACACCTCTGTTCTATGCAGATGATAAACCACAAATGAAGAATGCTGAAGGAAAAAAAAACAAAGCACAATGTCTTCACAAATCTAGATATGAAGTATTTATTAAGCACATTTCGTTGATCCACTGTCAGAACTTCTTCAGATAAAACTCTTATACAAATCAATCGTTTAAAAGTCTTTTAAAATCAATCACATTAATTGGATAAATGGTAAGAATGTCGGATTGGTGATTTTTTACCATGTGACTGATTTTAATCATACTAGAATGCCTTGTTTACATAGCTTGCATTATTAAGCTCCATCTCATATGTCTCACTAGTAATTTTAATACTGAGTAAAATGTAGACATCTTCTCATGGCCTGTTCTACATATCCATTCTGAATTTCGTCTAACTAGAATGACATATATCCTAACTACAATGTTCCTTTCCTCTATTTATATATCTGCCACCATGTTTAAAACACATACAAATTTTACTTGATCTGGCTACTATTTTATTACTTCAGAAGCTGGTGACATTGAACTCAATCCTGACCCTGCTGACCTACCACCCTACTATTCATTACCTTGCTAACATCTCTCCCTCATATACATGAATATAGTAAACATTAATAACAGAGGTGCGGTGATGGAACTCTGGACCTCACAGTATAGCCAGAAAAATTGCGGATATTGGAAGCTTTCTCAAAGATGTCTCTCCATACTTGTCTACTTCCTTATACAAGAAATCTGGACAAAGCCTTAAATAATGGAGGGAGAGAAACCAAAAATAGAGACAGACTTTAAATGTTGCTGTTATAAACTTAGAATAATATTATATTAACAAGCTTTGTGTTAGCTTGCATTTTGTTAAGGATATGAAGTTAAGAGAAGCAGACCCAAAATATAAGGCAAAAAGCTGGACATTCTGCAGAAATTTGGACAATTGAGAGGTATGTGTCCCCCATATTCCATCATATTTGACTATTATTTATGCTCTAGTTTCTGGTAAAAGGACATGGGAGATCATACAGGTCAACACTGCTATTAGTAATAAATGAGGTCAGTCTTTCTGCTACACTAATTGACAAAAGTAACTCCATGTCTGACAATAAATCCAATTGGGTAAACACCCAGAGGTCAAGCCAAAACACTCATTACTATCATCTACCTCCCTTCACCATGCAAAACTATCTTGCTAGAAACTACACTAAACAATATGCTAGTACCTACTAAGCATCCTAAACTATTAGTAACAGATGGTCTCCATTTTGAGTGGCTGAGTCCTCCAAAAAATAAGCTGCAAATGCACCCCCAACCTTACTCAACTCTTTACTGAAAAAAATTGAACAAACTTCAGTAACTGAAACAATACTCTTCCTGTCCAAATTGGGTTTTCCTTATGTCCAGAATGATTCTTATGCCTTTCACTTTGTGTAAGAAGCTCGTTACTAGAATTATTTAACACCCATTCTATTCAGCCTTGGAATGTTCAACTCAAGGGATTCTGCAAATTAAAACTATTCATAAGGGATGCCAGAAATAATCTGCTTACCAGTACAGAAGATATCAAAAGCAGATGGAGCAGATGTAAAGAGAACTTCTAGCAGGTTCTCAATGAAGAAAACACCCTGAAACTGAAATACCTCATAAACAGCCTATAATGAAAGAGGAAGAAGAACCCACTTTAGAAGAAGTAAAAACAGCACTAACAAAATGAAGTCAGAGAAAGCAGTGGGTCCAGATGATGCCACAACAGATGTGATCATGTTGCTGAGTGAGTTGGGGAGAAATGGCTCCTGGGGGTAGTCATAGCATTATGGAGAGTCAGGTGTATCCCAGATTGCTGGAGAATAAACAACCTAGCACCAGTGTACAAGAAGAAAGGGGATATTCACAACTCTGAGCAGTACAGCGGTATCATACTCCTGTCATATTGCATGAAAGTGCTGGAGATAGTGGCTGATAAATGAATACTCAGAACAGAAGAATATATTATGGGAGCTGAGCAGTTCAGATTCAGCTCTGGATACAGCACAACTGACCCAATGTTTCCAGTGAGACAGACAGTGGAGAAGAAAGTGGTGATAAGGAAAGAGTCCAACATAGCATTCCAGCCCTTGGAGAAAGCATATGACAACACTCTAAGAAAGCTACTTTGGACAATCATTTGATGTTTGAAGTCTTAGAAACTTTGGTGGAATTAGTGTAGGCTATGTAAGAGATCCATTCTCACAAATATGAACAGTGTTTGTACTTACAGAGATGTTCCTGGTGAAAGCTGGTATATATCAAGGTTTATCTCTTAACCCACTGCTGTTCATACTGGTGATGGACCACATTAGCAGACTGGTCAGAGAGGGCAGATCAACAGAGCTGCTGTATGTAGACAATGGCATCACAAGCAGACTCTGAATAGAAACGTCAGCAAATGATAGGAGAAAGAAATGCAAAACTGACAGCACATGGGATAAAAATTAGTATCTAAAAGAAAGTTGTCATGGCAGCAATTAGGGGAATCAGAAGAAGCTGAAGAATAAGATAGAAGGGAAAATAGTTGAACATGTTAACAATTTCAAGCATCTGTGAGGGCTGGTTAAGAAGGAGAAAGAAAATCTGAATGAGAAGGGCAAAGGTGGAATCAGAGGTGCGGCAGTCATGAGGTGAAGGGGTAGTTTGTGACAGAAGAATTCCAAAGCGCTGAAGAGTAAGGTATATAAAGCAATGATGGGAGTAGTACTTGTGTTTGATGCTGAAACTGATGCAATGAAGGCACAATGGTTGAGGAAGCAAGAGGTAATGGAGATAAAGTGCCTGAGAGAGATGTTCAGATGTGCACTGTGGGACAGATGAATAAATAATGGCATCAGAGCAGAATCCAAAGTAGCTCAAATTGCAGAGATGATGAAGGAGATTAGATTATGGTGGTTCAGGCACAAGCAGAAAATGATTTGTTGAAGAACATTTGGACAAGAAAGGAAGACGGGAAGAGAAAATGAGGATGCCCAGCACAGAGATTGATAGATTGCATGAGAGAAGACTTTTGACAGTCAGGCATGACTGTTGAAGAAGGTAGAAGAGTGGCATTGAATCAGGAGATGTGGAGATAGTTGATGTGACATCATGGGCCTATGTAATAAAAGTACGAAAAAGGGCGGTATTTATAACGACTGTGCTAATGATTATAAGAGGCACATGGAAGCACGATAGATTTTTGTTCTTTTCTGAAGGATAGAGGCCCACCACCCCAAAAAAAATGGGTAGAGGGGGAATACAGCAGTGGAAGGTGCAAGAAGAAAAAATGGTAAAAGGGTAGTAGAAGGGGCAAGAAAACAAACACAAAGTACAGCCAAAGACCAACAGGGAAGGTACTGACAAAAATGGGGAAGAGAGGCAGAGTCACATTCAGACAGTCAAACAGAGGATGAGAAAGTAAGAACAGGGACCACTAGGCTACAAACTGCCAAGGACATTGAATCATAAGAAAGGGGAGCACCATAATGGGGATATGATGGGATGTCTGGTGATGTTTATTCTGACCAGTGCCACACCAGCCAGAGGTCAGTCACCCCTATGGCCACTTTCCTAGCTGGTTGTGATGACCAGAGCCATATTGTAGTCTGATTTTGTTAGTTACAGAAGGATGTGTTCCAGGTAGCCAATGCAAGTGTGAAGCTACTGATTCACCTATGCTATCACTACATCCTCCAACTCCCATCAGGTAACATACTGTGACCAACCAATGGCTTTTCCTCATGGAAAGTTTATCCTCTTCCAGCAGTGACAGGCCACCAGAGTTCTTCATGGGACCATCCAGCCAGACTACTGTCACCTATGTCATACTGCAGGGAGGCAGACCTGCAGACAGCTGTGGATCCAGCTGGTGATTGCAGGCAGGTAGATGGTGAGCTGACTACTATATGCCATAGAACTGTGTAAGTAGGGACATAAATGGAGAAAAACAATGCAGAAACAACAAATAAATATCATCATTATGTAACTTTAGCTCATCAATGTATATGTAATATGTGGAGCTTTTCTCCCCAGGCCTCCACTGAAAATGGGCACTCCTACGCCCAGTGGACTATCCCAGAAAACAAATACAAAAAATAAAAATAAATAAATAAATATAAAAATGGATACTGACAAAGAGACAGGCACAACTCTAGAAAACTTTTTTCAATACTGCATATCATTGTTTGGCATAATACTACTTGCAGAAGTAAAATGTTAAGTATGCCGTGGCTATACATACAAATCACATGCCACATCAAGGGTTACTGTAGCACATAGTATGCCACAAAGGGCAGGATGGCGTACTGTTTAAGCAGTTCCTTGAGGGCTGGGTTAAGAGCAGAGGCAAGGCTATGGTTAGGATTACAGTTAGCAAGTATTAGTAAGGTGCTAACCTTCACCGAGCTCCTATCTCGAACATGAACCCTGCAACTAATCTTAGAAAAACCCTTTCTGTAATGTTAGTACTGTTCAGACAAATTAGGTCTGAAGGTGAATTTTCCTATCAGTCAGAAGTGACTGAATATTTTTTCATTTTGTTCAACTATCATAAAGCCATATATCCCAACCCCCCCCCCACACACACACACTCTCACAAGCACACACATGCACGGGTGTATACATACACACACACTCTCACAAGCACACACATGCATGGGTGTATACACACACACACACACACACACACACACACACACACACACACACACTCTCACAAGCACACACATGCTGCACGGGTGTATACACACATGCACACTCTCACAAGCACACACATGCACGGGTGTATACACACACACACACACTCTCACAAGCACACACTTGCACGGGTGTATACACACACACACACACACACACACACACACACACACACACACACACACACACACACACACACACACACACACACACACACACTCTCACAAGCACACACATGCATGGGTGTATACACACACACACACACACTCTCACAAGCACACGCATGCACGGGTGTATATACACACACACACACACACACACACACACACACACTCTCACAAGCACACACATGCACGGTTGTATACACACACACACTCTCACAAGCACACACATGCACGGGTGTATACACACACACTCACACACACACACACACACACACACACACACACACACACACACACACACACACACACACACACACACACATTGTGATCTGTGACTACCCTTTCTGAAGACTTTTCATTCATAGTCCTTTAGATATAACGGCTTAAAAGAATAACTTCAGTTTGTTAACAAGAGTGAAATCAACATGTTTGGTTAATTAACTTTCATCCCTTTTACAGGCTTGATATTTGAGTATTAGTTAAAGTGAGTATCTAATGATTTATATATATATAGATTTAAATGCAAACAATTGAAAAGGTAATTGTTATAAATATTTTAAAAGATATAGCAACTTTTCACAGATGCACGATTAATCTTGTTTTTTATGTGCAATTTATTTATTGAATTTTGCCATTTATTTCCTTGCCCAAATAATATTAGTCCTGATAATCTGATCTTCATTTTCTGAAATATATTGATCTGAATTAGTAGAAGTAAACAATTTAGGCACAAATGCATTTTGCTTGTACATTTCTTTCTGACTGCTGTGTGCTGCACTGCAATTTAATTTTCTCTCACAAAGGTATGCATGCTGTGACATTGTATTCCTGAAAACATAATGCATATTATCCTAAAGTGATATTTCAATGGATGTAATAAATAGCAACACTGAATAATTCTTCACTAACAGTCATGGTCATCTTATTATGAGGGTAATGATGCAGATGTCATTTCTTCGCTAATTCAAGTAGCTAAAGGGGGAAAGTCATTAACAACAATGAACCATAACTTACAAAAACTGTGTCATAGGTTAAGGAAGAATTGTTTGCTATTATAACAGTACCCTGAAGCCTTTTTATCAAATATACAGTTAAGACTGAAATGTTGCTACTGTTAACTGCAGTTCACAGAATGTTTAATAAACACTGTTTCTGTGATAGGTAGCCTGGAGGAAGTAAAACAGAATATTCACCATGGATACCAGCTTTATTAGAATTACTGAAATGCAAATTGGAGTGTTTTTATTTTATTAAACACTGTTAACCAGAACAGTCAAAATAAAAATTCTGGATCTGTTTTCATACTCTACCTGCGGCAAAGAAGCTCATGTACATATATTTCTATAAACATTGAACAAAAAATAAATGATACGTTTCACAGTTGCGGAAAATTACCAAATGTTCATGGCTTCATGAAATAATTATGAAGTCTGTCACTTAGCTCATCAGTTTTCACCAGGGAGTGATGGATATTTGTGCCCTTAACTGTGTGCAATAGGTAAATGAGCATGTCAGATAATGTTATTTAGTGTAATTCCTGAAACCAAAGTTTGAAAGTGCATTACATTCGAAAATAAAACTTTATCACAGAAAGAACAACTAAACCTCAATATAGTGAATCCCCTTAAGACAGAAAGTTTATCTTAAACAGGTGATCACTACAGAATGGTCTTGTTATAGCACTTACTGTGACTTTCATGACCTCCCTGCACCTGTTAAAAACTCAATAAGTGATATCCCTACCAAGTACTGGAATCCTATGGCATAAATGCTCCCCTAGAGTTTTTCCCTTGCTACTGCTCATCTGCGCTGTTCGGGCTACATAAATACTGTTCAAATAGAAGTGGTTCATTAATGAATGATACTTTGGTTTGTCAACAAGAGACTGAAATGGATACAGATACATGGTAGAAGATACTGAACTAGAAATTACATACTGTACAAGACCTTTCAGGAGCAGAGAAGAAATAGTATAACAGTTGTGATCATATTCAGGGAATAAATTCAAATAACTTACTCAACAGGTAGAAAGAATGAGTATTAAAACTGTTCATTGGTGTAATGATTTCAGGTTTCCTTTTAGTTTATTTGAAGATTCTGTTTTCTGAAACACTACTTTCAGCAAAGAAGATTGGTAAGATATGTCTGTGTAGGTTAAAAAATATCTTGACAGGGTTTTGAATTTGTAAAGTTCATTATGTTGAGGTGTATGTTCAAAATGGGAAGATTTTGTAAAACTGGTATTTCTTTAGCTATGACTGAAGAACCTATAGGACCACACAGCATCTGCAGAACTGAGTGCAAATGGAGTCACCTGTGTGGAGCCAAAGGGTATAGCAAATCTACTAGCTAACAAATTCAGCTCCAGTTTTATCTCTCCTCTCTCTCCCCCAGGGCATCCCCAGGAAATGCCATCAAACAGCCACCCAACTATCACTAGGGAGCAGATCCTAGAAGCATTCTCTAAGGCCAAAAGCACTGCAAGGATGGGCCCTGATAATATCCCAGGATGCCTCCTAAATAGCATGAAACAGGACCTATTGGGACATAGGTATACCTCTCAACTGTCCAGATTTTTGCAGAATGTCCAGATTTTTGTCTGATATTTTTGGTCTGTCCCTCTTAAAACTTTGTTTTTATGGCAACTCAGCAGGATAATATGAGGATTAAAGTCACTAAATAATGAAATACATTTGAGTTTCAGACTTCCTATCCTTCAGAAAATGTATGTTAATACAAATCCTGTTATTTTAACAACTTTCTAAATTTATAAGAGCAATATTTAAAATCTGTCTTATTTTTGGGCCTTTGCCCCCCCCCATTATGTCAGACATTGTCCAGATTTCTTGCTCTAAAATGTTGAGAGGTATGGACATGGGATGTTGGCAAGCCATGTGCCACATAAATGGCATACTGCAATGCTCATCTATCTTCCCAAGGATGGGCTATCAATGGAACTATAGATTGATAAGTCTGACTAGTCTCATATGCAAAGCCATGGAATGAATTACCATGAAAACGATCAATAAGATGACAGAAAAACTTCAAACAGTGGATCCAACTCATTTGGTTTCTTCAAGAGAAGATCCTTTTCCAAGATAATATTTTATTACCTTTTTAGCATACAATTAAACAACTCTAGTTACACAGCAAAACATTTGGCAGTATGAATATAAATAATATGCAGCAGTTGCACTCATAACAAGAAAACACTAACCATTTGTCTCTACATGTATATTAAGTGTTGCATGACTATGCATTAGTCAAATAGGAAAGAACTATAGTAGTTGCTTATACACATATCTTATACATTTTAACACATAGCAACAAAAATTCTATTTACAATTATTTACAATAGTGTCACCATTCATTCATATATACAGTACTTCAGGTGAAAAACAAGAGAAAAATAAAAGAGATTATTTCTCTTTTTGTCCATATTTTTGGGGATTTTGGTTTTAGTTAAATAGTACATACTTTCATTTCCTGATTTTAAAGTACTTCTGCATAGTTTTTTTAATCTTTCAGTATATTGTTAAAGAGGAGATTCCAGTATTTATGTAGCTAGGAGAGAGTCTTTTTATCCTTTGCAACTAGTTTGTGCGATGATATATATTTTACTGCCATACAGTTGAAGCTGCACCAGGATAGTTTGGTACAGTCAAGCCAGTTCTGGATGATATATAGTTTAATTAGAGAGAAGGTGGTTAGCAATGCATGGTTGTTCAATTTGCATATATTGCATGGAGCTGCATGAAGAATAGCATATTCCCATGAAAGTGTTGATTTTTCATAACCCATTTTCTCTAGTTTCACTCTCAATGAACACCACAGTTTGTAAGTACATTTGCAACAACACATGGAGCGCATCAACAACTTTTGATGGACAAGTAAAGACAGTATGGAGACAAGCTTGAATAATATTTATTTAGTTTCACAGGGGTTAGGTAGGTATTATTGTTTATCATAAGTTGTATAATATCAGGTTTTTTAAAAGGAATTAGCTTCATTGCATTTTGTATGGCTTGTAATTTTTGTTCTGCACTATTACTTTTGCTTACCTTATCCCAGTAGTCTGAAAACAATATAGAGGATTGATATTTAATTGGGAAGATTAGTTTGGAGATGTTAGATGTCATTTTGCTCTTAGATATCAGACTTTTCAAGATCGAGTCTCCCATGGTTATATTGATATCATTATTATTTATCTCATGTGTTATTGAATTAATTATGTCTTTGATTTGTCTTAGTACAATGACATATTTTTCCTATAACTTTAAAATTGACCTAATATCCTCTATAGAATTATCCTTTAGTTTATAAACGTTCCATGCTGTACAATTTCTTATCAAGGGGTTAGAATTTAAGTTTAGCATATTATTTTTAATTTATTGTTTGGGTTTAAGTGTAGGGGTTGCAGAAGTATTAGGGTATGTTCTAGCTTTAAGTACTTCATTAACTTTTGAAATATGTCTATTTTATCTTTAATCAATTTATGTATTTTGATTTTTTAAATATTTTCTTCTTTAATAAATGGAAGCTATTTAGGATTAATATTTTGAGTTCTGATATGGTTACTCCATGGATTCACCCACACTGGAGACCACTCATTCTCTTTTTAATTATAATTTGCAATCTGAAGAATTTTGCTGGCATAACTAATGTCATAGTACAGTTTAAAGTCTAGCAGGCCAATTCCACCTTTTCCTTTAGGTTCCATCTAGTAATGTCTTTAATAATACTTTCCCAAGTTTTCTGTAAGTTATTTTTCATTAGGTCTTTTTGAGTATGCTCAAATCTTATTCCCAGATATTAAAGTGAGTAGTTTATTTTAACTTCGGTTTCTGGGAAGTAATACTCTTTATGTCCTAGAGGGTTTATTGGGAAAATGAAGGATTCAGAATGATTGACCTCAAAGTTTGTTATCCTTGAAAAATCAGCTATTGTCTTTAAGATTTTGCAGAAGTCCATATTTGGAAGCAGAGAATTTAAACTTGGTATTCTGAATTGTTGGACTTTGATGAAAAGTTCATTACCCTCGATAGACTTAAAGGGGTTCTAAATAAATGTTGAATAGATTGGGAGATAGAGGGCACCCTTGCCTGATACCATTTATGATTTTTATTGGATTTGAATTTACTTTATTAATTGAAATTGTTGTATATGAACTTCTATAGAGTATTTTAATGCTATCAATAAATTATTGAGGTATGTTAGTATTCTATTGTTTTAAATAAAAACTCTAAATTCACTTTGTCAAAAGCTTTGCTAGCATCCAGTGATAGGGTGTTATCTTGGGTTACTATATTTTTTCTAGGACTGCGATAGGAGTATCTAATATGAGTGTATTATTGCAAACTTGTCTTTTATACATAAATATGAATTGTTCGAATGAAATTATAAAGGGTAATATCTTTTTCAATCTATTTACTTGGACTAAGGACATTATCTTTAAGTCAAAATTTATTAATGCAATAGATCTGTAGTTGTAGGGATTTAATTTATCAGAATTAGGTTTATGGATAATAATAGTCTTTGAATTGTTAAGGTAGAGATCTGTGATACCATATTTCCTAATATAGTTATATGTTTTTAATAGAATATCTGATATCTGTGTACTAAAGATTTTATAGAATTCAGCTGTAAATCCATTGGGTCCTGGGGCTTTGCTTGGTTTTAAATTATTTATTGCTGCTTTAATTTCTTCTTTTGTAAAGGGTTCCTTCGGCATGTCACTTTATCCATTACTTATTTTTGGAAATATTAAATTATCTAGGTATTGTTCATATTCTTCTGCAGTTAGCTGGTTTTATGGACCATATAGACTTTTATATATTTCCTCAAATGACTTGACAGTTTCTGTACTTGTATATACTAGTTTACCTTTAACTTCAATTTCCATTATTCTAGAAGGAGATTGCTTAATGTTTGTTAGTCTTGCTAATTTTTTTTTATGTCACTTGGGCCCACTCAGCATATTTAGCAAGTAATTTCAGTTCTACAATTGTATAGGCTTGCATTTGTAATGAATTAGGCTCTTTTTGCAGGTTCAACACATTCAGTGTTGTATTTATTTTGGATTTTGTTTTCTGTTGCCTTCAGCTGTTGTTCTAATTAATTTCTCTTTTCTTTATTCCATCTTTTGTATATTGAGGCCTTTTGTATTAGTAAACCTTTGTAGCCTTCGCTGCACAACATTTAATGTCCTGGGGAATATCAGACTTAGACATGTTTCCTTCTAGCTGAACAAGAATATATATTATCTGTTGTATTATTTCATTTTTTTTTTTAGATTTGGGTTTAGTGACCAGTTTGAGTTATTTCTTTTGGGAGATGTAGCTAAGGGTATTTTAGTATGATAGAAATTTTGAATGGTCTGAAAGAGATCTAGGTTCTATTTTGTTTGATATTCCTGATCTTATTAGACATTCAGGTATTAAGAAGAAGTCTATCCTTGATCAGGATTTGTGACAGGATGAATAATAAGTGAATTTACTTGTTGACTTATTAACTTGATTTTGAATATAAGGGTCTACTAAGTCAAAGTCATATATTAGATCGTCTATAGCCGTCGAGACCTGGGATGGTTGTGTGTTAGTTCTGGGTGATCTCTCCTTAGTACGGTTTATTAGTACATTCCAATCCCCTCCCAATAAAAAATAATGTTCCTGGAACTGTTTAAGTATATTGTAAATTTCATAAATGAAGCCTTGCTGGTTAATACACAGGCCATAAGCATTGGAGAATCAAAAAGGCATGTCATATGAGGGAATCGAACATGTGAAATAACACACATCATCCCTTATCATCTACTTTATATTTAATAGTTTCCCCTTTAAAAAAATGTATTGATAATTATTGCAACTCCTTTTATTTCATATATTTTAAACTTGCTGCAAAAATTTGGTGTATCCATGGTTTGCTTTTGTCCTTCTCCCATTGATCATTATACATATCCTGTAAAAAGATAATATTTGCATTTGATTGAAATGTTAAATGCATAAGCAAAATATTTCTTTTTTTTTATGTCTTGCAGGCCAGTAACATTCTATGATTCAATCTTTATCAAATCCTTTTAAAAATTTCTATCATTCTTTATGTTTCTATATCCCTTCTTATTTAATTGACAGGAATTTTTGTTTATAGATAGAAGATGGTATATATTTTTGATGACACATATCTCTTCCGTAGCTTTCTTGGAGCCTATCCACCTAACCCCCCAAAATGAAAGAGAGTAACAATGAACTATTTCAGATAGTTTCCTAAGATTACAATTCCAGAGCATAACAATACTAACGAACTATTATACAACACGTTCAGTATCACAAGATTAAGCAGTCCCACTTATCACAGCACTCACTATCCCTACTCCTGAATAAGTCATTATGCCAATGTGCTTTGAATACAATAATAATACAACATTTTCCATGCGGATAGTAATTAAAGCAGTGCATGTATTTACATAAGGTATAATAAATCAGAGCTGTATGTCCAAGCTTCTTGGTATGGTATATTCTTCTTCTTCTTTCGGCTTTTTCCCAGTTAGGGGTCGCCACAGTGGATCACTGTCTGCTTGTGATTGGCAGTGCAGTTTTTACGGTGTCGAGTTGCCAGCCCGGTGCCCAACCTTCCACAGAAGGCACACACATGCACGCACTCACACCTAGGGCCAATTTAGTGTGCCCAATCCACCTACAGCATGTCTTTGGGATTTGGGAGGAAACCGGACCACCCGGAGGAAACCCATGCGACTACAGGGAGGACAAGCAGACTCCGCACAGAAGGCAGCCCAGCCGAGAATCGAACCGGAGAACCTCTTGCTGTGAGGCGACAATGCTAACCGCTGCACCACCGTGGCCGCCCTCTTGGTATGGTATATTAATTATAGAAATTTGCTTCAAGTCATAAACAACTAGATCTGATGTTTGAATCAAATGTTTAGATGTATTTTTCATCTTGACTGTCTCCTAAAATATCTAGTACAAAATTATATTTAGAGTGTAACTGGGATGTGGTAGATGTGGTATATTCAAAACATTTTAACTGTACAAATGTATAGAAAACACACCCAATAAAGTAATTCCTATTTGATAGATTCTTTCTACTATTGTAGATACCACATCCATCTATTTGTTATCATTTCACACTCATTTTGTAGCAATAAGTTCCAATTTGAGATAAAATGCTTGAAGTGTAAGAGTTGGAATGGTCACTGCATGCGTGACTCTATTATTCTGGTCACACTATTCTGCTCATTTAGAACATAAAGGTAGGTGAGGCTTTGTGCCATTACGGTTATGTCTTTATAGTAAAGACCTCATCCTTTTCTTTTCACTTATTTTCTTTTTTTGTTTTACATGCCTTTTTTGCCAGATTTCTGTCAGGAGCTATAAGGAGAGTGTGCTTATCATCCGACCACCATCTTGAATCCCTTCAAGAGAAGATCTTGCCTACTCAATTTTGTAGACTTCTTTAAGAAGGTCATGAAGGCAAAATGGGAGGGCAAAATGGTGCTTGCTGCCTATCTTGACCTGGCTAAGGCATGTGATACCATTCTCCATTTGGGAATTGTAAACAAACTCATGAATAAAGGTATAAACCCCTATGTTATACACTGGACAACCAGATGACTGTTATATAAAATGCAGGAAGTTAGGATAGGGAAGACATTTCTCAACTTGCTCAGCAAGGACATAACATTTTAATCCAAGCAATTATTGTTCCACTGTATTCTGCTCTCATCAGGCCCATCATTGAGTATTGTTGCATTGTATTCTGCTCTCATCAGGCCCATCATTGAGTATTGTTGCACTGTATTCTGCTCTCATCAGGCCCATCATTGAGTATTGTTGCACTGTATTCTGCTCTCATCAGGCCCATCATTGAGTATTGTTCCACTGTATTCTGCTCTCATCAGGCCCATCATTGAGTATTGTTGCACTGTATTCTGCTCTCATCAGGCCCATCATTGAGTATTGTTGCACTGTATTCTGCTCTCATCAGGCCCATCATTGACTATTGTTGCACTGTATTCTGCTCTCATCAGGCCCATCATTGAGTATTGTTGCACTGTATTCTGGTCTCATCAGGCCCATCACTGAGTATTGTTGCACTGTATTCTGCTCTCATCAGGCCCATCATTGAGTATTGTTCCACTGTATTCTGCTCTCATCAGGCCCATCATTGAGTATTGTTGCACTGTATTCTGCTCTCATTAGGCCCATCATTGAGTATTGTTCCACTGTATTCTGCTCTCATCAGGCCCATCATTGTGTATAAATCCCTCTCTGGTATGTTCCTAAGCATGCCCGTGCAACAAGTGGAATCCTTAGAGGTTCCTCCCAAAATTAATACCGGCAGAAAACAGCATGTCCTATGCAGATCACCTCAAAGCCCTGCCTCTATACTCTATTTCCTACAGAGTGTTGAGAGTGATCTATACTTGAAATACAAAGCATCCTTGGATCTCACGCTGATGTATCTTTCGCATCTCTGCAAAGTGAACAGAAAAATAATTACTTAATCTAGGTTTTTAAACTTTGCTTATGACATTGATAGGACACATTGGAAGGACAGGGTTGTGTCTCAGAGAGTTCATCCTATCTGGAACATGCTTCACATCCATGTGAAGCAAAGCTTTTCTATAACCCTTTCCAAGAGGAACCTGGACCAGTGGATGAGATATCGGAAATACATCCGTGGTCTTGAACATATGTCTCTCATGGACAGAGGCAGCTTATAAGTCCTCCTCTAGTTTAGAAATGGCCCTTAAAATAACCCTAATGGCACATAAGCTTGCTGGATACAATTGGAATACTTGTCTAGGCTTATGAAGACCTCAGTGGTTGTTAGGCTAGTATACACCTATGAACCTATGGCTAGCGCTCAACGCAGCTGAGAAAATGTAGAGACTGGAAAAAGACAAGAAAGAAAAGCAATGCAGAAATGAAAATGAGATGTTGATCCCTTGGCAGAGACACATGAATCATGGGGAGGGGGAAAGCTCTACCCTAGAGGCCCAAGTCAGTACAAATCTTTTTCACAGTATAAAGTGGGGGTAATTATGATTGTTTTATATGGTCATTTGAAATATGTGTAATAAACAAATAGTTGGCAAGAGCAGAGAACTTTATCTTGCTCATGGGTAAAGCAATGTATAGATTTCTGCATTAATGATGGTAATTGTATAAACTTTGGTAACATTAAATAGGGTTTACCTGCATGTTTATGATAACTCCTAAAATGTACATGAAAGAGTTTAGAGAGTGTAGAAGAAAGGTGGATGACAGAGTGACTAAATATATTGCCCTATATTGAAATGTATCCAGACACTAAAACATTCCTCAAAAATAGAAACAAAACTTAGACAAACTTTCGCAACAGCAAATCCCAAGTAGATAAACAAAAATACCATGAACTACGCAACAAAGCCAAAAAACTTATCAAAACAAGACAAAATCTCCTACTACCAAAATATACAGAATAAACATATAAACAACCCAAAAAAGTTCTGGGCAGCAGTCAACCCTGTATTACAAACAGGGAAAGCAACCATCTCCACTCCAAAAACAACAAATAACCATGACAATATCTCCACACAGTTCAACAAATTCTTTACAGAAACAATTCAAGCCCTTGCAAATAACCAAACTAGCTCCAACAACCCCACTTCAACAACAACCCCTTCTCCACCAGAAATTTCAAACAATGGCCTCAACTTTAGCTTCAACCCAGTACCCACCAAAACAATACTAAAACTACTACTAAAACTCAAAACAACCACCCTAGCCACTGATAAACTACCTACTGAATACCTTCAACCAGCCACAGAAGCTATAGCCTACCCAGTCTCCATCCTTATAAATAGATCCATCTTCGAGTGTAAAGCACCCCAGCTCTGGAAAATATCTCATATAATTCCACTGCACAAAGGTGGTAGCTTTCTAGAACTCAATAACTATTGCCCTATAGCAATACTTCCCCCCTTATCAAAACTTCTTGAGAGAGTTGTACATATGCAACTGATGAAGTACCTCCTAGAAAACAAACTACTATCCACACAGTAGAATGGCTTTAGACCCTTCAACAGCACCTCCACTGCACTCACCTCATTTGCTAATGCCATCAATAATCACAGAAACAATGGGCTGCTTGTATCAGCTACATTCTTAGATTTATCCAAAGCTTTTGACATGGCCAACCATGCAAAGTTCCTTCACTCACTATCCACCCTAAACCTTAGTAACTTTACTATTTCTTGGTTTAAGAGCTATCTAGATGGCAGGCAGCAAGCTGTAATATGGCAACACCAAGTCTCTCCCTTATTGCCTGTCTTCCTAGGAGTTCCTCAAGGCTCCAGCTTGGGTCCATTGCTCTGCACTCTATTTACAAATCAACTCCCAGCCAACATTCCTAAAGCCTCAATAGTACAATATGCAGACGATACCACCATAATATGTGCTGCCAAATCACTAGACATCCTCCACTCCCAAACACAAGAATGCTTTTTCCTAACTGAAACTTGGATCACCAATCAAAACCTCATTCTTAACCCAACTAAAAAAAACTACTCCTCTTTAGCTCCCACAGATCTATACTCCCCTCAGATAGCTTCATAATCTCCTCAAATAACAATACCACCATTACCCCCACCGATCACACCAAACTGCTAGGCATGGAAATTGACAACCAACTTAGATTTGACCTACACATTTCCCTAACCATAAAATAAGTTCATAAAAAACTTGGTACACTCTATCGATAAAAACAATTTCTGTCTAACCACTCCAAAATAACAATAGCCAGAACACATCTATTATCTACCTTACTATATGTCTCCCCTGTTCTTACTAATCTCCGCAAAACTGACCTAAATAAACTCGACAGTTGTTACAACAAGATAGCTAAATTTGCTACTGGTTCATCCTCTAGAACACATCACTGTGAATGCCTCAAAACACTAAATTGGTTAGAACTCCTTACACTCCAATTCAATCAACTATCACTGGCTCACAAATGACTACATCACTCAAACAACACTCCAGCTCTACAACAACTACTTCAACCCTACACCACCATTAGAACCCTAAGATCCAGCACCCAAAACCTCCTTAAGATAACCATATTTAACAATGAGGCAGGAAAATCCATCTACAACCACTATATTTCTAAAATTTGGAACTCCCTTCCTGCCCATATAACAAGCAACAACTCCTCAACCCAATTCAATAAACTACTTAAAACTCACTTCATGAATAACAGACTATGCTCCTGTCTCATCCCTGGCTAACTTACCTACAGACCTATCTTGTATACAAAACAAGTAGTAATGCCTTATATCTACACTGTTGCACAAATTGTACTTCCAGCCTCCCTAGTGAGGACTGAAATGTATCTCATGAATGTTTTCCATTGTATTGCCTTCCATTTTGCTCTACTATGTCTCATATGATTGTCTTATGCTAACATCTGTGTAACATGACTATTACTTCCATGTAATTTACTGTCTCTATTACCTGTTAACTATAAAATTGTATCGCTTGGAGCTTTTTTCCCGGGGCCTCCGCTGAAAATGGACTTGATTCCAGTCGGACTTTCCAGGTTAACAAATGTAAAATAAATAAAAATAATAAATTGCAGACATCAACACTTGTTTTCATAAGTTCATAGGTTCATAGGTAGGTACTAGGCTATTGGCCCTAGGGCCTATATAAGCCTAGCCAAAAAGGTACCATGGCTTTCGCCACCGAAGAAAATTATTTTCTGTGCCCCTGTCAAGCAGAGCCACACAGGTGATCCCTGGGGTGAATTTTCTATTTCCCATCCAATCATCAAGATTTTTCTTGAAGAGTGCTAATGAAGAGCTTTGTTTGATATAGACAGGTAGTTTGTTCCAGAGTATGGGAAGTCTCTGGGACAGGAATCTATCCCTCCAGCATGTTCTGTTTAGTGTGGTGACAAGGTTTAGGTCCCAAGAGTGTGTAGCTCAGAGGGATTCGGATTTCTTTTAGTGGAGCATGTCCAACAGCTCTGGGTTTGACATAGCTTTGTATGTTAGGCAGAAATCATCTCTGAGTAGGCGATATGTGACAAGAGTAAAGCTGGAGTTTTTTGAGACGGTCTGTGTAGGGCATCTGTTTGAGGGTGGTAATCCTCTTTGTGAGGTATTTCTGTGGCCTTTCCAGTTGTTGTAGATGCCTTGTGAGGTACATACCAAAAGGGGCATTGTACTCTATAATGGGTCTAATGAGTGACGAGTAGAGAGGAACACTGACCTCTCTTTTCCTGGATGAGAAACCTTTTGTGATGAGGTGTGCCACGTAGAAGGATTTCCTGACTACTGTGGTGATGTGATTATCAAAGGAGAGACTACTGTCCACCTGTGTTCCAAGGTCTCTTACCACACTTTTGGTGTTAAGTAGACTACCGCCTATGTGGTAGCTCATGGGTACAGAGTTTTTACCAAAGGGGATGACAATGCATTTTTTGACACTGAGCTTGAGGCCATGGCTTTGACACCAGGCATCTGTCTCCATGAGGCCCTTTTGTAGGATGTCCACATCATTAGGAGTTTTGATTATGGCTCCTAGTTTGCAGTCATCTGTGAACTTCATTGAACAAAGACCTTCTGTGTTAGCCCGTACTTCAGAAAAGTAGATACCAAACAGGAGAGGACCCAGGACTGAACCCTATGGTACTCAGCTTGTCAATGGTCTGAAGTCAGATTTGGAGTCTGCTACTTTCACAGTGTGGGTTCTGTCAGTGAGCCAGTTGGCAACCCATCTTGTGACATAGGGATTTATACCTAGTTTAGTGAGTTTATCTATAATTCCAGAGTGGGGGATGGTGTCAAAAGCCTTGGTGAGATCTAGTTAGGCTGTGTGAACCACCTTACCCCTGGCTACGGCTTTGGTGACTGCTTCAAAGAAGTCTATCGAGTTTAGGAGACATGATCTGCCTTTTACAAACCCGAACTGGGTGGGTTCCAAAGTTTGGAGATTACCAATGTCTTTGTTTATAAGATCCATGATGATACGTTCCATGGCCTTGCAGACCAGGCTCATTATGCTAATAGGGCGGTAGTTCCCAGGGTCCATGGTGGCTCCCCCTTCATGGAGTGGGATAACCATCACTGGGCACCATTCAGTGGGCACAAAGCCTGAGGTGAGGCTATGATTGAAAATGGTGCTTAGGTGGGGTGCCAGTTCATTCTGCAGTTCATGTAGAATGCAACCTGGGATGTTGTCAGGTCCCATAGATGCTGTATTCTTGGTTTTGGAGAGTGTGGTTTTTACCTGTGCAGTCGTGATTACAGGAAGTTTGCATTCTTCCGGTATAGAAATGGGCCCTTTAGGAGGTGAGAGGGGGGTAAAGTTATCACTGAACCTATCTGCCAGGATGTTTGCAATATCAGTTGGTTCTGTATATTTAGTGTCATTGTGCTGTAACTCAGAGCAGATCTGAGTGTTGCCATTTAGATTCTTGACATAGCTATAGAATGTTTTGTGGTTGTTTTTAGAATCAGTGGCAATTTTGTTTTCATAACTAGCTTTGGAGGATTTTATGAGGGGTCTCAGCTTCTTACTGAGGCTGACCAGAGAGTTCTTACAATCATGGGATTTTACTCTTTTTTTGGAGCAATTTCTTTCTTCTGTTGTAGAGTTTGTTTATGGCAGGGCACCACCAGATTGGCTTTCTTTTTTTGGAGGATAGCTTCTTGGTTCTGTTAGGGATACCATGATCCATGCACTTGTGTAAGTGCTTATAAAGTGCATTTGTGTAGGATTCAGTAGTCGTAACTGTATTGTCCATCTGCATGGGTGTCATGAAGTTTGCCACTTCTGTCTTAAGAAATGCGAAGTTGACTTTGGAAAAAATTTTTACGGTGGTTTCCCTAATGGGGGTGGGGGCGGAATGTGGATGTTTAAGGTGATTAGCTTGTGGTCAGATCTGACCAACGAGGAATTGACCTCTGGTGGTAATGCCCAAGTCTAGGATATTTCTGCCCCTGGTGGAGGTGTGGATAAGTTGATCCAAGGCTTTTTAATTTATGAATTACAGAAAACCTTGAGCAAAAGAGTTGATACATAGTTAATGGTGGGGTAGTTGAAATCACCCATTATTAGGGTGTTGGGTTGTACCCTAATATTTTCCAGTGTATCAAGAAATGAGGAGTGGGAATCCTGGGGCATGGTGGGGAATCTGCAGCAAGTTACAATTTGGATTGTGGTCTTGCCCAGAGTTAGTTGCACTTGGATAATCTCGGATGCATTATGCTGAGCAACTAGCCTGGAGGTGTGGATATCCTTAATAAATATGGACACGCCTCCACCTTTAGTGTTTCGGTCAAGGTTAGGTGGCCGAAAAGTGTGGTATGAATTATAGCCTGATAATGTAGGGGTGCTCTCTGGAGCCTTGAACCAGGTCTCTGTTACTGTACAGATGTTGATGTTCTCCATTTTAAGGAGTGCCTCAAGTGAATGCATTTTGAGGTTTAGACTTCTAGCACTGAGTAGCATTACCCTCAGATTTTGCTTGCTTGTACCTGTTAAGGTGGTGAATTTGTCATTTGAACCTTACCTATAAAAGGCACTATAGGGGTGGCAAGAGCCTTAGCCAGTATCTGGAATCCCAAGGGTGACAGGTGCAGGCCATCTCTGACAAAGCATCGTGGTCTGTTGATCATGTCATCCCAGGCAGACAGATACTGGATCCCCTTAGAATGACACCAGAAGCTTAGCCAATTGTTGAAGTCAATCATTTTGTCCTTGTACTGTGGTATCATTCTGGCTGATGGCAGGATGCTACTCAGGGCTAGGGTCATACCTGCCTGACTACAAGATCGGAGAGCTCCTCCATGTCTCTTTCCATGTAGTCCAGGGAGGTATGTCTCAGGTCATTCACACCAACATGAACAATGACAGAGTCATATTTGTACTTGTTGTGGAGTGACCTGAGTGCATGCATTATGTGGTGGATCCTGGCACCAGACAGGCAGCTGACAGTAACTTTCTCTTTGTTTAGCCCAGTGAGCGGAACATCAATGTGCTTGACTATAGAGTCACCTATGACTAGAGTGTTGCGTACGTTGTTGTGCCTTATGGGCTGTGGTTGAGTGGCACACTGAGTTTGTGGGCTATGTGACATTTGGATTGTGTTGGGGGGTGGAGGTTGCTTGCCTTTCTGCTTTGGAGGTCTCTGTTGCTTAAGCAGATTTTTATTGAGAGCCTCCATGAATGTAGGTGTGTGTTTCATGTTTCTATATGTGTGTTTTGGTGGTGTAAGTTTTGAGGGACTATGTGATGAGTGTGGTGTGGTGCAAGTGTTTACCTTCTCCTCTTGACTGTCAAGCCCAGTGTCGGGTGAAGAGAGCTTTGCTTCCAGTTTGGCTATATAAGTGCATCTTTCACAGGTAGTAGTGTTGGGTGGTAGGAGGAGGGGGTTGTCTGTGTACATGAGGCAGTTGCTGCATTGCCCCAAGATGCCCAGATTCATCAGGTAGACAGGAGAAAACACTGAGAGCTGACCCTTAGACATGCCTGGATAGGTGCTTATTTATTAAGTACTAAAAACTGTTTTCCTCTAGACAAGTGAGGAAAGTTGAGTGCTGTAGTAATTTGTAGCTTATTTAGTGCTTACGAGTTTTGAACAAGTGTTGAGCTCAAAGAAACAGATTTTAGTGCTAAAACTAAAAAACTGGCTAGTTCTAAGGGAAAATTTGAAGAGCAGGCTTTATGTCACCAGGAATAGTTTAACCTTAGCTAAGCGGCGATGCATAAAGTGTATTTTTTTAAATATAACAATAGCAAATGAGCAAACTGATTTAAACAAATTAACCAATAAAAAGCTAAAAACTGAGCCCCATTCCAGCAGTCTTCGATCAGACAAATTGTAACTGCACACTCCTGCCACTAGGGTGCAGGGGAACCTTCTCCAAAAAAAGGTGGTCTGGATTAGTGCTCAAGTTATACAAACAATACTAGATTCCGCAGGTCTGAATTTAGTCTATGCTACAGCAAACAAGACATACCAGTTTCAGAAGGAAATAGTTCAAATAAGCAGGCACAATAAGCCTTTAACCAGAAACTCCTAGCTCAGAAGGACATAATCTACCCTCTCCTCCAACAAGAGTGCAGACCACACCTTCTTAATGTAAAATAACTGGCCCAAAGCCCAAGTGTTTAAACCAGAACTAATACACTTTTAGAATAACAGACACTAAGCCTTCAATCAACAGCTCACAACTTAGAAGGATGTAAGCTACCTGTCCTGCCACAACAGTGCAGACCACAAACCTTCTTAATGTAAAACAACTGGTCTGAAGCCCAATTGCTTCAACCAAAGGCTTAGAATAACAGTTACAATTTAATCAGGCTACTAACAAGCAGTAATAAATGCAGCAGAATGAATGCAATTAAGTACTTTTAAGACCAAGCATCAAAAGTAAAATGAAGTAATTAAGTAGGAAGAAACACAAATACAGTAAAAGCATATGAATAAAGTGCAGTTTTTATACAACAATAGAAAACGAGCAAACAGATTTAAACAAATTACCCAATTAACCAGTTAAAAAGCCCAAAACTGAGCCCTGTTCCAGCAGTCTTCAATCAGACAAGTTCTAACTGCAAACACCTGCCACTAGGGTGCAGGGGAACCTTCTCCAAAAGAGATGGCCTGGATTAGTGCTCAAGTTATACAAACAAAACTAGATTCAGGATGCCAGAATCTAGTCTATGCTACAGCAACCAAGGCACCCCAATTTCAGAAAGAAACAGTTCAAATAAGCAGACACAATAAGCCTTTATCCATAAACAGGAACAGAGACTGGAACACCACTGACAGGACAAAGAACTTCTTTAATTGTTACATGTTCTGGTTCCTTGGCTTCTTGCCTTCTGTTGAAACATTTTTTACACTACAAGTATGTCCCTATATATACTATTCATCTTTCTAATTATTCAATTAATTATTAAATTAATTTCACACAATTACATACTTAATTAAATTATATTGCCACTAAGTCAGCTTTTATAATGCATTGCATTCTCTTCAAACAGACTAATATACTGTGATTTAAAGGCACATTCATTAAATCCATATATTGTGCTAATATTCCTTCCTTCAATAACAAATAAACATACATAAATAAACTTTACATTTCTTATCATTTTTAAATCTTTTTAAATACATCTATAGTACAAAATTGATTAAGTATGTTTTACTTATAATCAACATATATTTTTTCATATATCAACTTTATCAATGTAATTCTCTATACAACAAAGTTTAAAGTGAAATGTGTTTCAGTGAACCTCAGACATTCAATGGGGCACTTTATAAAAACAAATTCCACTATCATTTCTTCAATCATTAGCTCATCTATACTACTAAACTCATTTGTTAGATTATTTCTACAATTCTATCATAATTTTCTATAGCTGTGTTGAAAATGTGAATACAAAACACCTATTCCTAACACATTCATGAGTGCAATATTGATTTTCTTTTCCCATTGTGCATATCTTTTCTCTCATAACCAACAATATAAATCAACTCATGTTTATTTTTCACCTACCTATATTCACTGTTATTCATCATTAAAACTTATTACAATATTATACTACAGTGCTTCCAAATTTCCCTCAATTTGATTTGTAAATGTTGATGGTCTTAACTATAATGTGCACATGTATAACATTTCAATGTTATATGATTTTATACTTTATTCAATAATTCTAAATGTTCAAATTGTTTTCCAAATTCATTCCTTGAGGACATAAAGTATGAAAATTAATGATAATTCTACTCTCTAGTCTAATTGTTTTTTGAAATTCCCATCACTGACAATTGGACGTGCTAAAATGCTGAAAAATAAACTCTTATCCAAACCCTGATGTTTAGATAAGAAATGCGTAGCAATGGGACTCTCAGGCTTCTGTCTTCTCATATCCCCCAAATGCTCCATAATTCGTACTTTGGCCTTCCTGGTGGTTTGACCAATATACCACGAGGTTGGGTCACAGTCACAACCTATTATATAAATAACTCTGCAGCTGTCACAATTATAATATTCTCTGGCCCTATACAGCTTACCATTGATCATTTTACCATCTATGTTTTTAACACGATTACATAGAGAGCATTTTCCACAACAATAGGTCCCAACAGTTTTACCTGTTGTATCCAGATGGTTTAATTTTAAACCTTTTCTGTTTAGCAGTTCCTTTAAATTAGTATACCTACTGTTAAGAAAATACTATATGTTTGGGAAACAAAGAGCCAATGGAATTGTCCTCACAGACAATTTCCCAGGCCTGCCTAACAATTCTCTCCAAAATGGAAGAAAAATCAGAGTATCTAGTAACAAGGAACGATTTTTCTTCTTCACCCGTACTATCCTCTGTACCATCTCTGACTGTTCTTCCATAGTGGCTAGGACCAACCCTCTCTCTGATTCCACCAATATCTGTTACCTTGTTCTTTGCTTTCTGTAATATGTGGTCATCGTAACCTCTGTTCTTTAACCTGATGTATACTTCATCCAAGTTAGTTTCTTTTAAATCAACTTCAGAGGTATTCATGAAAATTCTCTTAAATTCACCATATGATAATGACTTGATCAAATGGGAGGGGTGCATACTAATAGCATGCAAAATATTGTTGACTACTGTGGGTTTTCTATATGGTTTGTGCTGTACCTTTTTGTCTTTGTTTATATAAAACATGACATCCAAAAATGACATACTATCTACCAATGTCCCAAGTAAAACTCAATCCATGTGGGTTATTATTTAAGATTTCCATAAATTCCACAAATTCAGCCTGATCACCTTTACAAATAAATAATAAATTATCTATGTATCTCTTATAGTATACTACATTTCTCACATAGTAATCTTGTAATGTCATGAACTGATTTTCAAAATCACCCATATAGACGATAGCATATGATTGGGCAAAAGATGCCCCATGATATGATGTGGTTTGGAAGTTTGCTGAAATTTATGTTTGTATGTACAATAAGTCTTTAACCAGAAATTCCCAGCTCAGAAGGGCAGAATCTAGCCTATTCTCCTACAAGAGTGCAGACCACAAAACCTTAATGTAAAACAACTGGTCTGGAACCTAAGTGTTTAATCCAAAAGGTTTAGAGTAACAGTTACAATTTAATGAGGCTACTACCAAGCAGTAATAAATGGAGCAGAATAAATACAACTGAGTACTTTTAAGAAGAGGCAAAAGCAAAATAAAGTGCAATTTTTTTAAGTAAAGTGCAAGGAGAGAGGAAGAAGGAGCAGAAGAAAAATTTGTGGTTAAGAACCTAAGTGGGTTGGCCTTCTCAGATGTTCTCTATGTATTAAGTAGAGTGAACACCAGACTGGGAGGGGCATCCCAGATCAAATTTACAGTAGGGGCGGGCAACTGCAAAGCCACCAACTATAACACCACCACAAGAATAGGGTGGGGGAAAGGGGGGAACAGAAAACAATGCCAGAAAATATATAAAATAATTCAGTGAGGCAAAATTAAGACAATGCAGAACTCTGAAAGGTTAAGATGCCAAGAAATATACTTATCAATCAGCAATATATTTCCAGATTGTTTGAGAATCACACTGCGGCCAGAACACCAAGAGTTTCCAACAGTGTAAGTAAGTAAGCGAGTGAAAGTAAGGTCATCACATCTGATATGCGTAAGATCTTTTAGTAAGGGAATGTATACATGCATGCATGGGTATGCTCACACACACACGCGCACACACACACACACACACACACACACACACACACACACACACACACACACACACACACACACACACACACACACACAATTATATTTGCATATACTCATGCATATGCCATATTCATCTGGCACCTACACCAGGATATTGGGCAGGGAAGACTAAGCAGAGAAAAGCCATGCTATAGATTGCAGCTCTAATCTATTCCCACACAGATACTCCTAGACATCTGCCCTGCACACACACTGTGACACTATAGCACAATTACACATAGGTTTACACTGACTCATACACATACATAGACATGTCTGGCTTTACATGTTAGGCAACTTGTCTATGATTATCAGGCATAATTCTTTACGGGTATATTGTGCACTCTTAATGAGCTCCTGCATATTTATCAAAGGATGTAGTTGGTGTGCAGTGTAAGTGGAGTGGTTGATGTTTGTTCACATTTTATTTATTATTTATTTAGCTATTTTACATTTCTTTACCATGAGAGTACGACGGGGCAAGAATCCCATTTTCAGTGGGTGCCCGGGCAGAAAAGCTCCACACTGACTGATTAGTACAATAAATGTAATGAAAACACATGTAAATTAAGTACAGAACAAAAGTAATATCTGAAGAGCACAAACATACAATAAAATACACAACCATATAGTACTGTTGTTGGGTGTTACAGTCAGTTATTTTGTGACGATTAATATAATGGTTAGTACATAACTCCAATAAAATAGATGTTATTTTAGTACAGAGCAAATGTATGTTTTCTCTGTAACTTCAGCATAGGGTTAAGATGCATAGTTATTTGGCATTGGAGTTTGTTTAGAAAACATTGATATTATACATACAGTGTCTGTTAAGCTACAGTGGGATAAGTCTGCACTCAGTTGTAGGTATATCTAGTTCAGCAATAGCAGAGAGAGAGCATGGTTATGTAGAGGTGAGAGACAGAGACTGGCAGATGGTTATTAAGCATATATGAGCATTGTTATAAAGAGAGTACTATTTTGCAGGAAAGGTTTACTTGAATACACTTGTGTGGAGAGTATGTTGTAGATCTATTGTGGGGTGTTACCCAGTGTTTGTACAGTTACATATCCAAGACTTATCTAAATAGGACCAGAGGAGTTTTTTGAAGCTGTTTTTGTTTTCTGCTCTCGTGATTTCTAGGGGGATGCTGTTTCATGTTTTTGCAGTACAGAAAGAGTAAATGGAGTCCCCATAGCTATTTTTGCTTTTGGTTACGTCGACTAATGCTTTATTGATGGATCTTAGTAGGCATTCATTGGAGTAGATATTCAGTAGGCCTTGTAATGCACGAGTTTTTTTGGGACTATATAGAATCTGGTAGGCTATTGAAATTTGGTTGAGGATGAGCATGTTTGGTAATTCTAGCCAGGAAAGTTGCTTGAGTTCCAGGCAGTGATGTGTTTTGTAGGGTGAGTCTGTAGCAAAATTTTCTATCTTATTGTAGCAAATGTTTAGTTTGGTTAGGTCTGATTTATTTAAGATGATATGTATGTGGGAGGCATAGAGAAGTGTGGAGATGAGGTGAGTTCTAGCAGTGGTAGCTTTACTGTTGTTGGTGAGGTACTTTTTGCATCTATATAGGGTTCCAAGTTTTTTATGGACTTTTTTATGGTAGGTGTGATATGCATGTCAAATTTCATGTTGTGATGTATGATAACTCCTAGCAGTTTGGTGTGTGAGACACGTGTGATAGGGGTGTTATTAGCTGAGTGCATTGTAAATGGAATAATGGGGGTCTATGGCTCTTGTAGAATGGAATATCATTAGCTGTGTTTTTTTGGGGATTAGTATTAGTTGAAAGTTATAATAATCAGGTTTTAACAGCAGCAAAGAATTCTTGTGTTAGATTTTGAAGTTTGGGGAGTGGTGTTGCAGAACAGATTAGGGTGGAGTCATCAGCGTATTGGACCAGAGTGGTGTGAAGGGTAGCTTTGTGAAGTTTACTGGTAAATATGGTGAAGAGGAGGGAGCTGAGGATGGAACCTTGGGGGACACCTAAGGTTACGGGTAGGAGGGACGATAAAGTATTTTGCCATTGTACTGCCTGTTGGTGGTTGACTAGATAGTCCTGGAACAAGGTTAGAGTGGAGTGGCGTAGGTTAAGTTCAGAGAGTGCAGTAAGTAGTTTGGCATGGGAGACCATATTGAAGGCCTTGGAGAGATCTAGGAAAATAGTGGAGACAAGGTTGCTATTGTTGCAGTGTTGATTTACAGTACTGGTAAAGCTACTAAGGGCTGTGTTGGTACTACGATTAGGTAGGAATCCATGTTGGCTGTTGGTCAGCAGTTTATTAGTAAAGAGGTAGTTAATTATTTGGGCACGTATACATTTTTTGAGGATTTTTGACGGGGGAGATAGAATGCTGATTGGTTGATAGTTTGATAGTTCCACTGAGTTACCTGGTTTGTGGAGTGGAATTATATATGAAACTTTCTATAGGGAGGGGGCACTTTGTTCTGACAAAGGGTGGTTAATTAACAGAAAACAGAAGAATAGAGAATCAAACAAACTGAGGATTCAGGAAAAGTTGAATTTTACGTGATTGTGGTTGTCTGCATATTGTGAAAGGAGTATTAAAATGATAGCTACAGAGTTATATAACACATTATAGGACTGTGTCAACTATTACCTTCATAGAGTCATCGGTTCATATGTGTGTATTAGACTAATGACCTTTTTAAGCTGAGCCATACATCTTATATCCCTGACAAGTTCTGGTACCTTTGATAAGTGTGAGTTGGGGCCCAGGAGATGAAATATTTAAAAGGAAGGGAATGTGAAATGAACTATTTACAAGCTACCTGTGTCCATTAGAAACATAGGTGCCAAAGCAGGGATTAATTTTCTGTCCCCCCTTCCAATTGTCCAAGTTACACTTGAATTCAGTTGGAGAGAAACTCTGCTTCACATGGATGGGGAGCTTGTTCCAGAGATGGGGTAATTTTTGGGATACAGACCAGTCTCCAGCAGGTCCCATTTATATCACAGGCCAGGTTGAAGTTTTTTAGAATGGGTAGTTCTGGTGCTGTTTGTTTTGTGGATATGCAGACAGTCCATCAGAGTGGGGTCTGACAATGCCTTGTATGCCAGGCATAGATCTCCCCTGAACAACCTGTAGGAGACAGAATACAGGGTTTGGGCCTTGAGGTGGTCTGAATAGGACATGTTACTTATGCCCTGTATGCTTTTAGTGAGGAACCTCTGTGGATGTTCCAATTGTTGTATATGACTTGATAGGTACATACCAAAGGGGGCATTGTATTCAATGATAGGTGTGATGAATGTTAAATACAGTGGAACAGTAACCTCCGTGGACTTAGATGCCATATCTTTGTTTATAAGTTGCACAGCATAGAATGATTTCCTCACTACTGTAGACATATAATGGTCAAAGTCTAAATTACTGTCTATTTGTGTCACCAAGTCCTTGACTACTAGGTCAACTCTTTAGGGTTTGTTGTCAATATGATGGTTACCAGGGACGGATGACTGCCAGAAGATACTGTTATGCACTTCTTATTATTTAATTTTAGTCCATGTCTCTGACATAAGTTACTTGCCTGTGTCAGCCATTCCTGGAGAACATTAGTGTTGGTGGCAGATTCTATAGCTGCTTCTAATTTGCAATAATCTGCAAATATAGTCAACCATAGGTCCTTGACATTGGCTTTTTACTTCAGAGAAGTAAATGCCAAAAAGGATCAATCCTGGAACCAATCCCTGAGGGATTGCACTTGTGATTGACCACTTTGTAGATCTGGACTCCCCAGTTCTAACTTCCTTCTGTGTATTTCCCCACTCAGACAGAACAAGCAAACACCTGCCACAAGATGAGTAAATCCAGTTCTATTGATGTAAAAACACAGTAGAAAAGACTCACAAGTGCAATCCTAACACAAACCAGTTAAACAACTAGTTAGTAATCCCTTGCTGAAGGTAATTTCAAGACAGTAACAGTGAAAGGAAGAATAATTTTATTTTACAAAAAATAAATAAAAAAAACAGTGAAATGCACACATAAAAGCAGGAAACAAAAGTGATCACTGAAAATAACAAGTGCAATTTAAAAATCAAAGGTAATTATCTTTGGTTGGATGTCACTGGATATAAGTAAAATACTTCTTGAATGCAGGCTAGGACTTCAAGTTTTACTCAGCTCCAGGAAAATGAGCAGAAGGCAGTTTGTATTAAAGGAGGTTTACTCAAGAACAATATTGGATTGCTGGGTTGACAGTCAGTATCATGAGTCATGGAAAACAGGGGGTGGGAAGAGTACAAAAATAGCTTATATGACAGTCTATAGCAATGAAAGAGGGAAGGGATGGACTTTGGAAAACAGATACTTATAAGGGGTGGAATCCAGAGATACAGCCTTAGAATAAAACAACAACAGCAAAAAGGTGTGAGGGTTGGGAAATTGTCAAGGAATAAGCAGACTTGCTACAGAGGCTAGCAATCAAATCAATATTGGAGCTGTTTCAGAAACGTTAGCTTAATGTGTTAGTGTGCAATGGGGCAGACACAGAATGCAAGCAGGCAAATGATAAGAAGAATTTAGAAGTACTGAAGCACAAACTGGAGCAGAAACAATTCTATCACTCTTGAACTTCAACTACACTTTAAAGCAACAGACAATGCAACAATCTACCAGTAACACTGTTTATGGGAAAAATGCAGCAATAAATGATTATGGCACAAATCTGGTAGTAGCATTACATGGTTCTGCAAAAACTGTGAATTGAACTGCAAGACTATGGCCCAGCAGGGATTAAAGTACAAATAGATAGCTTCTACAAGTAATTCTACTTGTGGAATAAATTATTATTATTATTATTATGATTATTATTATTGCTATTATTATTGAAGTGAAACTTGTTATGGGACGGTGTGAGAGCTTGGAGTGCAATGGAAATGTGAAACAGAAGTATATAAGTCAAACTCAGTGCTTTTCAAACACACACACATTGAAAAGTCATAGCCGGTGAGCAATTCCTACATAAACACACATACACACACACACACACACACACACACACACACACACACACACACACACACACACACACACTGACAGTGAAAAGTGAGAGCAAGTGAGTGATCCTACACACACACACACACACACACGCGCGCACACGCGCACATGCGCACACACGCACACACGCACACACACACACACACACACACACACACACACACATACTGACACTTCAAAAAAACAGTCACATAGCAAAGCCACAACCTTCATTTCAGATAGCATTCCAGTCCTTCTGCTTCAGTAAATTTTATTTCTCTCTAAGGCTGAGGTTCCAACAAGGGATTGACTTGTTTAAGATGCTGCACCAAGCAGTTACTCCACACCTAATTCCATAACCAAGGACTCCATCAGTCTTCAATTAACAGTCACATCACTAACCACAGATTTCCCGGATTTGCAGTTCCTTGGCTAAGGCTATTGATGTTCAATCTAGTAGCAATGGACTAAGCCAAGAAGTCAAAGGATAGTTTAATGTTACAACACCTCATCTGCTAGAAGGAATTGGTAGTGCAGTCAGTATGTTGTGGGAAGCTAAACAGCTTGCAATAGCAGTTTCTCATATAGGTGAAGCTGCTTAGGCACTTTAGGGGAATCATGAGTGTGTGTGTGTGGGGGGCACGTGCACAAGTGACAGAGAGAGTAAGGTAGTGTCAGAGACATCACTGAATTTCAGTGTGGATACCTTACACAGTTATCAATGTCTGCCAGGCAGAAGATTAAATCAATGAGCCGTTAATGTGCTACTTTCTTTGCCTAGGGTACAGTGTTTCATTCCTTCATAGTATCATATGATCATTCGAGGTTAATAGGATATTAGCCCTGAGGCCCTTATAAGCCTAGCCAACAGTTTAGCCCATGTTTAGACAAGTCAGCACCCAAAGCCCCTGTCCAGCAGGGACACAGGTGGAATCCCAGGGGTGTATTTTCTGTTTCCCATCCAGTTATCCAGATTGCACTTAAAAAGGGATAATGAGGTGCTCTGCTTGACGTGGAGAGGGAGTCTATTCCACCTTTATTTGCCTGCTATGTGACTGAGAAAGCTGACCATGGAATGTGACAGTTGTTTCCAGTGGGCTTACATGGTCAACAACAGGTAAACTAAATCAAATAAAAAATATGTGCGTGGCTGCCATGCACTTTAGAAGTGGAACTTCTGTAATGAAGTGTGACGATGTACTTATTTTGGAAACTGTGCATGCATGTGTGTGTGTGTGTATGTGTGTGTGTGTGTGTGTGTGTGTGTGTGTGTGTGTGTGTGTGTGTGTGTGTGTGTGTGTGTGTGTGTGTGTGTGTGTGTTCATTTTCACACTTTATAGAAGTTTCACTTCTAAGATAAATAGTGGCCACACACATATTTTTTTATTATTATTTGTCTTTGTTGACCGGTAAAAGTCAGAATTGGTAAAACTCATTTTCAGCAGAGGCCCAGGGAGAAAAGTTAAGTTCCACATGATGTACATTTGTAATTGCAAGGTAAAACATCTAGCTAGACTTAAGATGGCTGTCAAGGGCAGTTAGCTTAGTACTAATCTATGAACCTATGATTCCAGAGTTTTGACACATAATGAGAGTAGACAGCATCTCCAGCAGTGTTTTATGTGTTATGGATACATAGTAAAAGTTTATTGCTAGAGTAAAGGTCTTTAGTGGGTGAAGATTACAGTAGAGCATTTTGCAATGCTGGGCATTTATCTAGAGAGTACAATAGGTTGCAGTTAATGATTAGTTGTGAGTATGTCAACTAGTTTAGAAGCTCAAGCTAGTTGAATTGTTTTAATGCAAGGCGGTGGTGTGTTTTATAAGATTGAATGATTGCAAATTTTGCTATTTTGTAGTAGCAGTAGGCTAGTTTAGCTGATATTTGCTAGAAAAGGGGTAGCATGTAATGGGGAAGAAGGAGGTGTGTTGCTGCTGAAGTAACGCTTGCTTGATCTGTCAGGTAGTGTTTGGCCCTGCAAAGGGAGTTGAATTTTTGTTGATTTTTTTTATGAGATGAAGTATGTGGTGATTAAATTTGAGGTTGTCATCTATTATAACTCTAAATAGTTTAGTCTGGCTTATTGTTTCTATTTTTGTGTCGTTACTTGAGGTAATATGAAATGTGTGTTTCTAGTTAAGGTGTTGGCTTGGAGTAAATAGCATACGTTTTATTTATTTATTTATTTTTTGCATTAAGCACCAAGTTAGAATATTTTAGCTATATTTCAATGTCAGTGTATAAGATTTCTGAGTGATTTGTGTAATTTTGAATGGATGGGGCAGAGCAGATAAGGGTTAAATCATTGGCGTATTATACTAGAGTGGCACGTGTTGTAGTGCTATAAACTTTATTTATGAAAGTATTAAATAGAAAGGGTCCAAGTACTGACCCTTGGGGAACACCAACAGGGACTGTTTGAAATGCTGGAAGGTTTTGTTGGTATTTAATTGCCTGCTGATGATTCCATAAATAACTGTGAAACCAGGAAAGGGAGGGGTAAGTCAGGCCTAATGTTGCAAGTTCAGAGAGGAGCTTTTGGTGGGACACTGTGTCAAATACTTTGGAAAGTTCAAGGAAAAGTGAAGAAACAAAGTTATCCTCATTTTTGTATTGGTTTACTATGCTGGTGAAGTTGAGGAGGGCAGGAATAGTATTCTGGTTGGGCCTGAAACCATGCTGGGTATTGGAGAGAAGGTTGTGTTTGGTTATATGTTTCATAAGCTTAGAGTGAACATAGCTCTCGAGAAATTTTTAGAGGGGCGAAAGTATAGTAGTAGGGCTATAGTTTGTTAACTTTGTTGAACTACCTCCTTTGTGAAGGGGTATAATAATGTATTTGTTCCAAATGGACAGGACATTTTTTAATTATTGACTGGTTGATCAGAACAGAAACAGGGAAGGCAAATGCTTCTGCACCTGTTTTAAGGAACTTAGTGGGAAGGTTATTGGCAGCTGAGGTTGTTGCTTTTAATTTGGCTAGTAATTTTTTATGGTTAATGTTAGGGTGGAATCTAAACTAAAAGACAGTATCTTGCTTTCGAGAATAGATGGAAGTTGCGGGGGGGTGAAGCAAGGTGGTCATTGATTAGTGATACAAGTGAGTGGATAAAGTGAGTGTTAAACAGATTGACAATAGTCTCTGGTGAAGTGATATGACCAGGATGTAATAGTTTATTTAGAGAGGACCAAAAAAGCTTGGGGTTGTTTTTGTGCTTTTCTTGGAGACTGCTGTAGTATGATTTCTTGTCAGATTTAACAAGGTTCTTGGTATGGTTTCTGAGACTTCTAAAATTTAGGCATGTTGTGTTTTCTTCCTATGCCATTCGTTCCATGGTTTATCTCTTTTTAGCATAAGCTCTTTGGTCTCTTTTGTCAGCCATGCTGCTGTGTTAGTTTGTACTCTTCTTGTCCTAACTGGTGATAAATCATTTTGTATTTTTACGAAGGTGTAACTGAAGTGAGTAACTGCTTCATTTAAGGGCATTACTCTTAATACATTCGAGTTCTAGTGGTACAGGGCTGTAATAAATGTGCTTTTGTCAAATTTGGTTCAATTTCACACTTGTATATAGATTATTTGTTTGGGTGAACCTTGTTGTCTGATTACATAGGTTTGGAGGTGGTCACTTATAGTATCTGGTAAGCAACCAGAGGATTTTGTATTATGGGGTTTGTTTGTCAATATCCAGTCCAGTGTGGACTGCCTGTTAGTGCTTTTATTAATTCTGGTAGTGGAGCTTATTAGTTGGGTGAAGCCAAATAGGGGAATAGAGTCCTTGGGTTGCTGTTGTTTATAGATTGCCAGTCTATATTTATGTTACCTGAGATGAAGGTGTCCTGGGGGTTGTCAGATATCCAAAGTAGGATATTTTTGGCTGTGGTAATATTGTTGCTGGTAAGATGTATACTACTGAGACAAATATAGATTTCCTTTGGGTGATTTTGAAGTATGCAGTCAGAAGTTCAGCAATATTACATTTTGGGATATTTAGATGGGCTGGAGTTTTTTTTCTAAGCTGTTTTATAAATAATAGCAATACCACCTGCTCCTTTAAGTTTTCTGTCCATTCTGAGTATGTTAAAACCTGGGAGAATATTTTCATTGTCAGTTATTTCTTGTTTTAGTCAGGTTTCAGCAGCAATTAAAATGTCTGGGGAGTAAAAATCTAGACATGCATGAATATCATGAATTTTGTTGCATTTACATCTGTGGTCACTGTTGAAATGAATGAGGCTGGGTTCATTACCTGATGGGAAAAATGTGTTGGGAGCATTGGAAAATAATGGGGTAGCCATGGTGGGTAGCTGATGTGTCGGTCTGCGGTTAGAGTGAATATCTCTACAAAGTTTCATGATGCAGATGGGGTGAGTGGAGGCATGGGCCATTTGTATTTGTATCTGACATTCAGTGCTGCTGAAAAAGTGCTATTATTAACTTTAATATATGTATAACAGAACAGATCTGAGCATGTATATTGGTACAGAGAAGGAGAGACAGACAGGGAGATAAAGAGGGTTTTGTGATGTAATGTATGTGGGTTTGGGATGGAGTTGGGATATGATGTGGGAATATTATGGTAATTAGTAAAATGAGCTGGTGTTGTGAGTGTACAAAATAGTAAGAACTGACTTACTGTCACTGTGAGTTGAGATGGTGAGAGCTTAAATGGTGGGTAGAAGAAGCCGGAGGTTTGGTAAGATGATGGCTGTGTGGTATAATAATGAAAGGAGTGTTATGAGAAATGGAGAGAAGGAGGTGTGGTAAAGGGTGGGAAGATGTTTTCAGGGTGGTATATAGTTCGATAGTTAAGGTAGTAGAGAGTAGCTAAGTTGAGTGCAGAAAGCCGTATGGTATGAATCTGTAGGCAGGGGAAGGTGAAGAAGTGAGTAGTGTACAGATGAGGGAGGAGAACAAAAATGTGTGCTGGTGGAAGGATAGTAAATGTGTGCTGATGGAAGGATAGTAGTCCAAGCAGTAACTGTAAGCAGTTACATGAGTATCTAGAAGAGTGCTTTCATAGTATTTGCATGTATTTATGTGCATGTGTGTGTGTGTGTGTGTGTGTGTGTGTGTGTGTGTGTGTGATATATGCATATATATATATATATATATATATATATATATATATATATATATATATATATATGGATCTAGGACATTTGATCGAAAGATAAAACGTCCGAATCCATAACCACCCAACACACTTTAACGAAAGCGCTTTCATCAAAAAAGCGCTTTCATTAAAGCATGTTAATAAAAAAAAAAAAAAAACACTAGATTTACATTTCTGCAGGAGGGCTTCGCCCCCCTGCACCCCCCCCCGATGTGGGGGGTGTGCCCCCACACCCTCCCTACCTTAATATTCTCCCTCCGAGACCGCACTACAGTGAGGAAAAGGGAATTTTCCCTTATCCGCACCATAGTATGGCTTCGGCAACAGGCATAGTTACGCGAAAGTGCTTCTTCAGTGAAAAGCTTTCAAGTAAGTATGCGTGCTCTAAATGGATTCGGATGTTTGATCTTTCGATCAAATTTCCTAGATCCATACATATATATATATATATATATATATATATATATATATATATATATATATATATATATACTGCATTTCCCTGAAAATAAGATCGGGTCTTATACTCTTTCCCCAGCCAAAATACGCATTAGGGCTTATTATCAGGGGATGCCTTATTTAGCCCACTGTACAAAAATCTACATTTATTCATGTACAAAAATTAACATTTATTCATGTACACAAATCAACATTTATTCATGTACACAAATTGACATTTATTTGGTACTTTTCTGTTATTGGGCAACATTTCTAAGTAACGCGTTAACAGATGTCTGAGAATCCTACATAAACAGTGCAACAAACATTTCACCTTCAGAATATCTACACCTTAGCTTTTACAGTGCAATATTTCATGCTTAACAGAAAGTGCAGAAAAATCTCAATACATGTGTATTGGAGGAGGGGAATAAAACTGAAAGAAGAAGCAATCCATTCTGTTGCCCTGATAATGGAAACGTTATTCAAATACAGTCATGTCATCTTCTTCTGGAACATTGTCATAAATCTCCAACCCCCGAATTCTGGCCTGAATTTCTTGTGACTCCATTTCCTGTAGAACCATTGGCCCCAATCTGTAATGCCTAGCAACAGAGCTCGCCTTAAATGAGCATTGCTTGTCCAAGTAGCCTGCTCATAGTGCATTGGCAGCACAGCTGTCAGTGATTTTATCCCATGAATTTTTCACCCAAGTCACGACCTCTTGCAGGCTAGGCTTCACAAAGTTTCCATGCTGATTTCTCTCCATTCTATTTTCAATGTAGTCATTGAGTTCCATGCACAAATCTTCCTTGAATGGCTTGTTTATTGCAATATCAAGAGTCTGGATATAGGCAGTCATTCCTGTGGGAATCATTATTTAATATATTCTTCTCCGCGCTAGGAATTTCTTAATTTCTTTAGCATGATGAGTGCTGGCTGAATCCTAGACTAACACACCTCTTTCAACACCTCACAAAACAAGTGGCAGCATTACATCGACCCACTGCCTTATAACTGCTTGTGTGCACCAGGCTTTTTCAGTTTCAAGAATGTAAATGTCTGAAACACATTTGATCTTATCTTTCTTGCCCTTACTAATGATTAGAAGTGGGATCTTCTTTCCATCTAAACAAATTGCCAAAATACAGGTAACACATGCACTCTTGTAACCAGTGAAGGGACTGTAGATTAATGAGTCACCCCTCTGATCAATTGTTATTTGAGATCCTTGGCCAATAAACACTGCAGTTTCTTCCATAGCAATCATGTCGGAGAGTTGGTATTTAGCAAAGTCGATGCCATCAACAAAGGACTTGCACGCAAGTGCACATTTAATAACTTCAGTGTTTTCCAGTTTGAACAGTGTTATTGATCTTCTTAGAGACAGTTCATATCGCTGAAGGAAGCCATCCAGCCAATGTTGTGAGGCTTTGAAGTCTTCTGGGGATATTTCTAACTGTGCTGCCATTGCAAGGGCAAATTCTTGAATATCAGCCCTGAGCACAACCAAAGCCTTTGCTCTCCTGTTAGCAATCCATTCACAGATGATGTCTTCCAGCTCAGGAAGTAATGGTTGCCGACCTGATCCACACTTGCACTTCTTAGCATTTCCCTCGTTGGCCTGTTGACTGAGGTTATTGTATGCTGCACATCATTTTCGGACCATTTGGAGATCTAACATCTTCTCTTTGCAGAAAGCCATCAGATTCTTTCCCCAGGAATCCTCCACGATTCCTTTCTTGTTCTCGATGGAATAGCTTTTTCTTTTTGCACTCACTTGTGGCAAATCAAAATGATGATGGTTAAGAAGACACAACCACAGCCGTTCATTATCAAGTGTGCATGATTTACGCGTGTTGTCTGTACTCTGACAATCAAAGTACACCTACCAGTGTTTATGAGCCAAGGATCTCAACCGTCAAGTTTGAGTGATGATTAGGGTTACAGTAAGAATCGTGGAGGACTCCCAGGGAAAGAATCTTATAACTTTCTGCAAAGAGAAGGAGCTGGGTGTCTGAATGGTCTGAAAATGGCGAGCAGAGTATGATAACCTCAGTCAACGGGGTGTCAATAATATTATTTTATAATTCAACACGTCCATCATGTGTTGTTGACGATCTTAACTGGGGCTTATTTTTTGGGGTAGGGTTTATATCATGACCACCCTGGAAAACCATGCTAGGCCTTATTCTCTGGTTAGGTCTTATTTACGAAGAAATACGGTATAGATATATATATATATATATATATATATATATAATATATATAAATAAATATCTATATATATTATAATCTACACATGCATGTGTGTGACTGGATAGATAAAGTTGCTGGTAAGCAGGAGTTTGTGTGGAAAAAAGTGAGTTGGGAATGTAAAGAAAGTTTTAAGTCTGTGGAATGGGCTGCAGCAGGAATTGACAGAGGACAGAAATTGAAAGATGTATTTTCAATGTAAATGTCTTTACTGGCTGGGTAATATGTACTAAATTGTGGAAGGAGTTAAGACAGAATAAATGTAAGGATCTGGGGGTGGTTGAGGAAATGGGGTGGAAGGGGAGCAATGTGCGTTGAGATAAGTGATCACAGTATCAGGAGACAATCAGTCTATGGAAGCAACTTTAGCACAAGTAATGGTAAATAAACATTTAAAATCATGCACATTGCTAATTATGGATTAAAATACTTATTCCTAGCCCACATTAAATTAGTTAAAAATAGATAAACTATTAAAGTCAGGGGCCAGTCATGAACGTTGCCTTAGCCTGAACAGATGCAGCTGATTTTACAAGCAATTAACTGAGAAGAAGATGCAAGTCTTGTTAGCAAGTAATTTCACTGGGACTGCAAGCTCCGCTACCAAATAACAATAAAGACATACAGCAGAGTTAACTTGTATTTGCTATTTTACATGCTTTTTGCAAGATGAAAAAGGAAAGTGGAATGTTGTAGTCAGGAGTTCAGTGGTAGATATGCAATGCCTTGTTGATTTTGTAAAAGAAGAACCTAAACTGTAGCTTGAAGTAACCTTTTGCCAGCTGAAAAAGGAAAGCAAAATCTGAAATAGAAGTGTAGAATGACTAAGGTCCCCGAACAAACGAAAAATGCAGTCACATAGAACAGAGCAGAAAGGTACAAAGTAGTATCAACATACAGGTCACTTTAAATGCACTTAAATATTTAAGCAGAACTGAAATAATTAAATCAGGATAAAAGACACTGGTTGGGGAGGTAGTTCTCTGCTGAAAATAGAAACTAGACAGAGATCTATCTAATCAAATAAAGGCAATATTGGAGCTCTTTCAGAAACTTTAGCTTAATGTGTTTAATTCACATGATATATGAATTTGATGATGAAATATGGACAAATTGTGAATTTATGTTAATGTAGCAGTAAGGGGGATGCACCCTCAAGGAGATTGATGGAATCAATTTGAGAGTTGGTTGCACCTCCTAGGCAGGCTACCATGCCACCCTGATGGGGGACACTATTAATCAGCTCATTTGAAATAATTGTCAGATGCTCCAAACTGGTAGTTCATAGCTCTAACTGGTATATTAAGCAAATTCATAACTAAATGGTGGATGAACCAAATTGGTAAAGCTGAGAGAATTGTAAGTGATATAAATGATATTAGCATCAGTACAGAGAATCATATGAGTGCTAAGTTACACTGGAAAGAACCTGATTTCTAAAATGTTGAAACAAAGGTTAATATATTTGACTGTTAATCAAATACATTCAATGCATTTGTTGATAAACTTGCCAATAAATGCTGACAAAACTCCAGTGGACATTATAGAGTGGATGCATTTAGTAGTGATGAAAAGGCACATGATAACATCATAGTGATGTAACTCACTGCATATTCTGATATGCTGTGAGACTTTCTACAAAACTGTTGATTTGATGTTTAAGCCTAAAGTTTTATTTATTTGGATAACTGGTCCTAAGAGTATAACAAAATGTGAAATGCAAAACATCAAATTTCAATCCACCAGTATAACAAACATAACAAAATATCACCATCAGTATATCAGTATATCCCTAGATTGTGATGTTATTCATTGACTATCAGAGAAATTTGTAAACATGCCATTATGTTTATCTGTAAATATCAGTGTCCTACTAATTTATAACTTTTACCAACTGCAACATACATTGTCTTCTATACTCTTCTCAACACCATGTACTATATATTATGCACTCAATGATCTGGTGGGACTGTTCAGCTTTAATGAGAATTTATCACCAACACCTGATCCTTCAGAATCAATATATTATCTACCCTTGTGGTGTGATAGCTCATCTTTAATGTGAATTGATCGCTTTCTTTGTGTATAATGAATCTTTGCAAATAATTATGAAGTAATTTAATTTTGTTGTATATTTAAAAAAATTCCTGTTGCTTTGTAAACATTTTCTTTTCCAGTATGTATCACTATTGATTATGGTGTTCTAATCACTGCTATTTATTGTACTGCTAATGTTTGCTTCTCTTATATTGTCATATTGCCATGCAGGCCTAAGTTATGGCTGAAAGGCTCTTTAGACCTGTTCACTTACCAGGTTAACACACATGAAATAAATAAATAAATAACTGAAAGTATATCGCCTCATTTTTTATATCAAATTTAAATAACCAATCACTAGTGATAACAGTAATCTCCTTACCATATCAAATTGTACAGTATTTGATGTGTTTGATAAAAAAAGTATTGTATTTCTGCTATTGATTTTGTTGATAAGCATTGATCCTCGAAAATGTTCTTGAAGCTGAAGAGATATGATGTCATTAAAGACTGACCTCACAATGTCTCAGTGCCTACAGTAGTGTATAAGCTATTTCTCCATTCTACATGCAACAACAGGTGAGTCTTATGTGCTGATAAGATTATGTGTCAACTATGTCTCAGAAATAAAACATCCTACTTTATCTTTTAGTGAAACCATAATTTAATTAAGTAGATGTTCCTCCAAATAAGTGTGCCATTTTGATTAGCCAGAGTGCATTGCTGGTATATGGAAATTTTATTTATCATGTGTTAACCGGGAAAGCCCGACTTGGAACAAAGCCAATTTTCAGCGGAGGCCCAGGGAGAAAGGCTCCAGATGCATGTCTTTGTAATGTGGGAGGAAACCGGAGCACCTGGAGGAAACCCACACGAATGCAGGGAGGACATATAGACTCCACACAGAAGGCACCCCAGCTGAGATCGAACCGGAGAATCTCTTGCTGTGAGGCGACAATGCTACCGCTGCACCACTGCGCCAATCATTACCATTACCTATGTTGGCATCTTTCGGTGGGTGTTATCATAAGGAAACTTTTTTCAGCAGTGAAACTAAAGCATCAAAAACATGGCATAATCTTTACTCTGTTCTGAAATCACTTATAAGTTTAACATCAGCAGTGTATCCAAAAATAAAATTAACTGTAAAACACAACATGTGAGAAGTGTAACATGCATTTAATAAACATATCTCAAAACATCAGCTATCTGTGAATAAAAGAATAAGTACTTGGGACAAAAGTACAAAAATGTCATATATAAAATCAAGTTCTGAATAAATATTAATGCCAAAATTCATGGTTGGTTTCAGATACAACTCCTGAGAAAAGTAATACTTGAGTAACCTTTTAAAAGATGACTTCTTATAAAACACAGTTATCTGGTCAGCTAGTAAGTTCCATTGAACTGGGGCTGGATAACCAAATGAGGATGGCCAGTTATTTCAGGATAATCACTAGAAGACCCTCTCCAGCAGACAGGAGCTGAAAGATGAGAGCATAGGAATGTAAGGCATCTTTAAGGTAGAGGGATCTCTGATAATACAGAGTTCACTGAATAAGAATCAAGATCTTAAAATCTGAGCGAGCCAAAGCAGCAGCAAGTCTAGCTCCCGCAATACATGAGGATATATTCTTATTAAGGTGTCCCAGTCAGCCCATTACCTGTGGAATTCTGCACCCATTGCACATGGGCAAAATCAGTATCTAAAAGGACTGGTTATAGAGTGCTGCAACAGCTGATAAACTGATAAGATCAGATACTACACTTGATCTTAGACAAAAGGCTGAGAAGTATATTAAGTCAAGATGATACCAACATATAATTACAGTCTTTGGGACTCATTGCACCATTAAGTGCTAAATTCTTCAGATGTTCCTTAAACTGTGAAGATTTTATTGTCACTGCTACTTGTATCAATGTATTATGCTTCAGTACTAATATATAATCCACAGTCACTCCAAGGCTCTGCACTAAAGAATTTAATTTCAGTCTACAGTTCTCATAAAACAATCCCTGGGGACAAATAACCTGAGATACCTGATTATATCATGTAAAGGCACCACCTCAGTCTTCTCTGGATTTAGTTAAAGCCAGTTATAATTCTACCCATTTAATAGACACTACAGGCAGTCATGAAGAAGAATAAAATCATTCATATGGTCCTGAGAACGGAGGGGAAGTGATATTGTATGCATCTTCATAATACGATTCCCAGAGTAAATACATGTGCATGTAAGTAGCAGTGGAGTCCAAACATAAACCCTGGAGAATGCCACAAGTCAGCAGATAACTCTGGAAGTAATTTATTCCAGACACCACCTGCTTAGACCACTCTACTATATAAGATGCAGACCATGTGAGTACTGTGTTTGAATGTCCATAGTGGGCATACAAATATTGAAGAAAGCAATTGTGTTCTTCGCTCCTTTATTTTTCCAGGAAATCAGATATGGCCAGCATAAAATATAACTGATGATCCCTCAGTACTAGAAGACCATCTGTATCTTTTGACAGGGTTGTCACAGTACTATGGTTAGACTGGTAAGGCTTTAGAGGTCCACATAGCGTTAAATGGGAAAAGAACTTTCTGGAAATTACCTTCTCACCTAACATTCCCTATAAATGGAAGGGTAGACACTAGTTGATATTTCAGGATTCAGTGCCTCTAAAAAAACTTTCTTTAGAATAATAGTCATCAAAGCCTATTCTAATAAAATTAGAAACAGAACCACTCACAAAAAGCATATACAGCCTGGAAAATGAGAGAACCAAGGGTGACTGAACAAGTTTTGTGTAACCTGAATCTAGCGAAACAGAGATGAAACCACAAATCACAATCTGCTCATGCCTGATTTAGCAAACCTCTGGCCAGAAAATAAAAGATAAAAGGTTCCACAACCTCAAGAAGGAAGAGAGAGACACTAACATTAGCAACCTTAGCTGCAAAGCATAGTTTAAAATTCATGTGCAGTGAAAGGAAAAGCTTTGTAGGATACCAATTGAGCTGAGCTTTCCAGAGTACACAATGCTGAAAACCTGCCTAGATGATTAAAAGCAGCAATAAAACTCTCTAAATAAGAATAATACATTTTTTAAGGCATTTCTGACCCAAAATTATGGATTATGGGCATCCACACTGAGTTATCCTGAGGAAAACAATATGAATATTTAAGTTTATTTCCATACATCTATACATTGTGGTGCTGCTAACATAAACAACAGAATGTTTTCATTTTATTTATTTAAAAGACACGTTATTTTTTTTTCAAAATTAATAATTTAGTGTCTGAAATTTTGATGGCATCTGTTTACTGAACCTTTTCCCTTTCCACCAGCAAGCTGAATGTTCTTGTGTGGCCAAACATGAGTTTTTCTTTCAAAATGATGTGGTTTATGGAAGACTTAAAGAGTCTGGTTCTCTGCAACAGAGAGCACCGTCCAGCACATGGACATAAGATAAAAACACAGTCAAACGTGCACACACATGCACACATCCACACACCATACATATGCAGATGCACACACTCACACACACACACACACACACACACACACACACACACACACACACACACACACATAATATTCATACACCAATGCACACCTAAAGATGTACACAAAAATATACACTCATGCATACAATTACACACACACACACACACACACACACACACACACACACACACACACACACACACACACACACACACACACACACACACACACACACACACACACACACACACACACACACACAAGTGCCTGTGTTTGCATGCAGAAATATGTGTGCACATATTTATCTATGTTCCGAACATAAAAGAGCACATGCACTTGCACAATAACATACTAAAACACATGCACATATGCAATCATTAGACTATGTTCACTCACATTAACATACACTCACATAACTCACTATAAAATTAAAACTGAGGCTATGCAAAGAAAGAAAATAATCCATATACCATATTACTTTTCTACATGCTGTATGTACTCATAAAAGTCATTTTTTTGGGATGAATGTTAGTGTTGAATAATATTAAGGTTAATATGTTAAATTAAATGTTTCATTTTTCTGAATACAAGCTGGAGGACTACACTGTTCTGATTTTTGCTTACCAGGACATCAGATTAATTGACTGTGTATATTGTTTCACATGGATACCAATTCATTGAAATGTTTTCCATGTTCAGGTTTGATAACCTTGAACATCACTCCTGTCTGTCTTTTTTATTGATGCATGATAATGAGTGCCACTTAATTCACAAATAATATTCCACGGGAAAGCAATTTTTAACATAATGAGTGGCAAAGCCTAAGAGAATAAATCTCAGCACACTCACTTGGATATGAGCTTGTTTCATTTATAATTTTTACGTATGTGTTATCACATGATTTGAAAACTATATTCCACGTGTTTGTGCAATACCTTTTTCACAAAGAAGAGGGATAACAAGGCAGCTGTGGTGAGCAGGGAGCTGGCTGTCTTTTTATTGAGTCACATGTGTGGGGTATTTAACAGTGTGTCATTTCTATGCTTATATATCACAATATTATTTATTGCACAGTAAATGAACTTGAAAAACCTACAGTAGCATCTTTGTTTAGTCATGAAATACTTACTGTTGATTTAACTACCTTTAAATGCTGTACTGCACTCAGATGTGAATATTAAGCTCTCTAAGGCCTTACTGAATATGAATCATTTTTCTGTATGCCTGTTTCTTTCATCAGAATGATATCTTGGTCAGTCCTGCCAAGTGTTATGGTAAACAATATACAGGTATTATAATTCCATGCCTGGGCCATACCATTGAGGGTGGCACACCTATCCTAACATTTGCTGGAAGCAGACACAATTCTGAGGCTTGCTCAAGAGGCATATATTCCATCACTGCTGAATTGTTATGTTCAAATATGCCCCACTGCAGAAAGAGGCCTAACAAGTGGAAAGGAATGTCTGTTTCTCTGGCAGGGTTGTCAGCTGTGATGGCAAACTTCTTTATTAACAAAGTTGGATGACAGAGAGTGCTGTGTCAGAATGTAAAGTATTGCTGAAGACTCCAATGACATGCACGCCTTGGGTATAAATATTAGTGGGATTGAAATACCTGCCTTTGAGTCAGCTTTGGGACTGGTATTCCTTCACTTATGACAATGCTGCCACTGGCAATGTCAGGCTTGTCTCAGTGACAAGACAATAAGAAGGCACGACATGCTTGTTTTTGATGATTTACATAGTATGTCATTCACTGTTATGATGTGTTTTGTGAAAAAACATATCAAAATGCAGGCAAGATAGCATAGAGTACCATCAATGGAGAAATGTATTAATGGCAAACCCAGTACAAGTTTTAGCAACAGTGCCATTCACAATGATATTGTAATTTGTGCAACAGAGAGGTTTATAAGCCTTTGGCTTAAGCTGACAGTACTGTGTAAACATCATAACTTAGTGAGCACTTAAAATATAAACAGGCACAATGCAAAAATTAAAATACAGAAAAAAACAGCACCAGCAAATTAACATAAAATGTATTAATATCCTCAGATGCCGATGCAAGAACTTTGTCCAGCATATTTGAATGAACTTTACAGCTAGCGCTGCACAGCTATGTTTTACATGCGTGCATTTTTCAATGAAATCAATGACATCTGCTACCTTTAAACCTCGCTGCAAATCTGTACTCTCCCTTCACTTCTATCAGTGATCTTCAAGGTTCTTTCATCCTCTCTGTAACATTTATATTTTCTGAACCTTCATCTGCATCAGCCACTGATAGATCAGCTTCACATTATCATGCAGTGAAATCTGCTTCAAGATTATGTACAGCGTGTATGTCACATTTCTTACTTCCACTCTTTTTCTGCTTTATGCTTTTCCTCATACTGTAAGTACAACACTTTGCTGCCATCTTGGTGTTTTTTCCATTGCACACTGAATCTGATCAATATGCTTCTCACTGTATGCTCTACAGAAGGAAAAACAATGTTTCAGATAAGATTTTGACAGCATACAGTAACATAGGAATGTTGCTTTTGTTTCTTTGAAGTGCTCACTTTGGCACAGCATGCCAGTATTTTGATGATTTCTATACTTTCTCACACTGTAGAATTTAATTTAGCCTGACATAATTGCAGCACACAAATCTCTTTCTTTGCTCTCTTAAGACTATTCCTTCTAATATTGTGTTATTCACCGCCTATTTCGCACAGTTCCTCTCCATGCATGTCCTCTAGTCTAATCTTGGTACTACCATTGAAATAATTTATGTTACTCTCTACTCTTATATGATATCATATAGACATGTTATAAACAAGAATTAATTCTCCACTAATGTTAGAGGAATCTCATTTACAGGACCTTCATCCCTGGCATTTCCACACAAATGTCACTTCTTTTCTCATGGGTGCTAACACTTTCTTTGTCTACATTAATAGTTTGAATCAATTCTCTTGTACCTCTCAATTGTTCTATCAAACTTCTGTCATACTTGATATTAAATTAATTATCTATGGAACTGTGTCATATGATCATATTCCCTACCACTGATGCACAAACTGTAATAGAATCAAATGCCTGTCATAATTTAATAACTTCAGTACTCAATAACTTATCACAAATCTTATGAGAAACTGACAAAAAATATGAGGTAAAAATCTGGACATTCTGGAAAATTTTGGACAATTGAGAGGTATATTGAGAACCACAGATGTCCTCCTTGTATTCCTTTATAAGCTGCCTTTTATGTCTGTCTTCTCAATCTTTTCTAACATCCACTAATTGTTTTTTATTGTTTTCATGTAATATTTTATATATCCTATTACTTAGCTGTCTATTAACAACAGCTTCTGTTCTAGACTCAACTGAAAACATTATCAGAGTTGTCCTCCAACTTAACACTCCCCTATCCATTTCTCTTTGCTTATTCGCTGATATCAGTACCTGGTATTGTCATCATACAGAGATGGATACTTTGGATGTAGCTTCACTGAGGAGCAGAATACTGGATTGATTTGTTTGGTCTGGAAGTGATATAAGAATTTTAATTGAAGCCCGTATGGGATGAGTTGAATAAGAGATGGACTGCATTCTGTGTTATGATGATGTGTACATTGGTATGCACACACAAATATCTGTTTATCTATATATAACACATTTATATCTTTATATTGTAAATATTTATATGCATGCATATGTATGATATGTACATCTCTCATTCATGTATAGGTGCCATTGGTTTGGTCGTGGTCATTTACTGAGTGCCACTATTTTTGGTAATTTTTGTCTGAGGTGAACATGATCACATTATATTATAGTCAAACTGTAATATACTTACATTTTCATATTTAATTTCTAGGGTTGTGGAGGGCAAAACCCCATACACAAAAGCCAAGTTCTCTGTTGTTTTATGTGATTCCAAATGTCATGCATTTGCACGTGGAATGTGTTTGCTTACATTTGCAATCTCTTAACTTAAATGTTTTTTGTTATGATTCTAGTGCTTGCTGATGAAGTTGTTTGACGTATTTCACTGGCGATTTAAGGAAATATACTTTTATCTATATCTATATATCTACCTATCTATCTATCTATCTGTCTATCTATCTATCTAGTCTAGGTCGACCCACTGAAAGTACATTTCTCCGAAAATGAAATAAGCGATCCCAGTTCCACTTAAGTGCATTTCAATGAAAATGCACTTTCACGAAACTCAGTACAATGAATACAAACAACACAGAGTAGCTGTCATAAATGTCAGTACAGTGAGGATAAAGCAATATTCTCTTTTCCCCACTATAATGTAATCCTGAAGTTAGTATATAAAAGTAGTGAGGGTGTCAAAGGTGCAGGGGGGCTTGGCCCCTGCATGAATGTGTTTGTGTCATTTTATTGTATGTGTGTTTTTTGATGATATTCGTTGTAGTGAGTTTCGCAAAAGTGTGTTTTCCTTGAAACCCACTTTCTCAGCATTGGGATCACTTATTTCTTTTTCAGAGAAATGTACTTTCAGTGGGTCAAAGTAGATCCATATATACGTATATGCCACGCAGAAGGATTTCCTGACTACTGTGGCAATGTGGTTATCAAAAGAGAGACTACTGTCCACCTGTGTCCCAAGGACACTTTCAGTGTTTAGTGAGCTATGTGGTAGTTCATGATACTGAGTTTTTCCCAAAGGGGATGACAATGCACCTCTTGGCATTGAGCTTGAGGCCATGACTTTGCCACCAAGCATCTGTCTCTGTGAAGCCCTTTTGTAGAATGTCTACATCATTACATGATTCTATTATGGCTCCTAGTTTGCAGTCATCTGCAAACTTTGTTAGCCAAAGACCTTCTGTGTTGGCTTGCACTTCAGAGAAGTAGATGCCGAACAGGAGAGGACTGAGGACCGAACCCTGTGGTACTCCACTCATCACTGGTCTGAAGTCAGACCTGGAGTCAGCTACTTTTACTGTGTGGGTTCTGTCAGTGAGCCAGTTGGCCACTCATCTTGTGACATAGGGATTTATGTCCAGTTTAGTGAGTTTATCTATAATTCTAGAGTGGGGGATGGTATTGAAAGCCTTGGCAAGGTCAAGATAGGCTGTGTGCACTACCTTGCCCTCGTCTATGGCTCTAGTGACTGCTTCAAAGAAGTCAATCAGGTTTAGTAGACATGATCTAACTTTTACAAAGCCAAACTGAGTGGGTTCCAGGGTTTAGAAGTTACCTATGTCTTTGTTTATAAGTTCCAAGATGATATGTTCCATGGCCTTGCAGACCAGGCTCATGGTAGTTTCCAGGGTCTGTGGTGGCTCCCCCTTTGTGGAGTGGGATAACCGCTACTGTGCACCATTCAGTAGGTACATAGCCTGAGGTGAGGCTATGACTGAACATGGTACTTAGGTGGGGTGTCAGTTCGTATTGTAGATCATGCAGTATGCAGCCTGGGATGTTGTCTGGTCCCATGGATGTTGTGTTTATGGCTTTGTAGAGTGCAGTCTTTACTTGTTCATCCATGATTACAGGGGCTTTGCCTTCTTCTGGCCGTTTGGAGGGTAAGTGGGGGGAAAGTTAGCACTGAACCTATCTGCCAGGATGTTGGCAATATCGGTAGGTTCTGTATATTTAGTGCCATTGTGCTGTAGCTCAAAGCAGATCTGAGTGTTGTCATTGAGATTCTTGACATAGTTGTAGAATGCTTTGTGGTTGGCTTTCAGATCAGTGGTGATTTTATTTTCATAACTGGCTTTGGAGGATCTCAGCTTCATGCTGAGGTTTTCCAGGGAGTTCCTCCAATCTTGGGATTTTACTCATTTTTGCAACAGCTTCTTCCTTCTGTTGTAGAGTTTGTTTATGGCAGGGGACCACCAGATTGGCTTCCTTTTTTTGGAGAATAGCATCTTGGTTCTGTTGGGAATAGCACGATCCATGCACTCGTGTATCTGGTTATACAGTGCATTTGTTTAAGATTCAGCAGTCGTATCTCAATTTTCCGTCTGCATGGGTGTCGTGAAGTTTGCCACTTGTGTCTTAAGAAGCATGAAGTTGGCTTTGGAGTAGTTTTTGATGGTGGTTTCCTTAATGGTGTGTGGGGGTGGGATATGGATGTCTAGGGTGATTAGCTTGTGGTCAGATCTGACCAGCGAGGAGTTGCCTCTGGCATGGAACACCGGTTACCCATATTGGTAATGACCAGGTCCAGGATATTGCTGCCCCTAGTGGGGATGTGGAGAAGCTGATCCAAAGCATTGGAATTCATGAATTCCAGAAAACGTTGAGTGAATGAGTTGGTACATGAGTAGTTTTCCCAGCTGATAGTGTGGTAGTTGAAATCACCCATAATTAAGGTATTGGGTTGTACCTTAATATTTTCCAGTATCTTAAGAAATGAAGAGTGGGAATCCTGGGGCATGGTGGAGGATCTGTAACAAGCTATAACCTGGATTGCAGTCTTGCCCAGTGTTAGTTGCACTTGGATAATTTCGGCTGCATTATGTTGAGCAACTAGCCTGGAGGTGTGGATATCCTTAATGAATATGGACACGCCTCCACCTTTAGTGTTTCAGTCCAGGTTAGCTGGCCGAAAGGTGTGGTATGAATTATAGCCTGGTAATGCAGGGGTGCTCTCTGGAGCCTTGAACCAGGTCTCTGTCACTGCACAGATGTCGATGTTCTCCATTTTAAGGAGTGCCTCGAGTGAGTGCATTTTGAGGTTTAGATTTCTAGCATTGAGTAGCATTACCCTCAGAGTTTGCTCGCTTGTACCTGTTACAGTGGTGAATTTAGCATTTGAACAATGATTTTCCCACAATGCTAATATCATTCCACATCGCCAGCATATCCCATAATGTCATCAATGTACAGGGGTGTGCACGATGATGTCAGCCCAATGCCTGACCCCTTACCTAACTGCCAGTAAGAGAAAATGGAACCAAAATGGCTTTCACTTAAGAAACATGTTTTTATACATTTTAGGCTCAGACTTCTAGAACTCTAAGCTGACAGCCTGGCAGACCCACCTGCACAGAAGTTTGGATGGACTACTACCAGTCCTGCTGCTCAAGAGATGGGGCTTCAACCTCATTGGTCTTCGGAAGATAACACCCGGCTATGAGCTCTTCAGGTTGGCATTGGCAGAGCATGCGAGCTGAAAATGGTCACAGTAATGGCTGCAGGGGGCCTTGGGGCAGCTTTTTCCTTCTGCTTACAGGTAAGCAACTTACAAGTAGCTGGGACCATTCCAGTCTGATAGTACTCACCCAGGTTTAAAATCACCCACCAAGACTAAAAAGAAGACTTATTTTATGTTGCTGCCTTTAGCTGAAGAGTATACTCATACAAACATTATTTTAATTTGTTTTTAGGTGTGGTGAAGTTTCCTACCTGAACATTCATATCTTGAGTTGACAGAGTTTTTTTGTGCATCGTGGTGGGTAGATGTTTAGTAAACAAAAATGTAAATGGGAAGGTATTGAAAATTAGAAGGCCGTTATCGGCATAGTGTATTAGAAAGTAAAGAGGCTGCAGACCGAGTAGGAAAGGGATATTGCAATTTTTATGACTTCAGGGCAGAGTAGTGGCTAGATCTAATATTACAACCAAACTTTTATTTATTTCTTATTGCTAATTTATTTGTTTTAACACAATCAATAAAAACTTGCATCAGTACAAGGGCAGTAGTCTGCCCGTGGTTGACAACGGTGCTGAATAACATTGTGATGAGTGTGTATTGCCCCTTTGGTTATGTCTTTACCTTGCATCTTTAAATAAAAAAATTATTTCAGGCTTAATTAGTTCTGCAACTTTCTCAGTTTGTAAGAAAATATAAAGCTGGCAGAATAACTCTGAAAACTTGATGATTTGGATTTATTGAATTAAGCTTTGAAGTTTAGTGCATGCGGCTTATTTGTGTTGAAGTAAGATAAGTATCTATCTTTGGTCAAAGCTGTGCATTACCTGGTGCTACTAGGACAGATGTGTAAACAGTTTTCCCACTGACACTGGCTTTATGTTACCAGTACTGTGACTGCAAAAAGGATGAGGTGACCCTGCTTAGCTGAAGGCATTTTGGATCTGCCTGGTGTATTACCCTACCAAACCCCTCAACTGTTGTGCTAAAAAATAGCAATGTATTTTGGCAAGAAATATCTGATTTGGGGCATTTGAAAAAGGCCTTAGTACCCCAATGTACTTGAGAACTTGGATATTCTAGACTCCTTTTATGCCACCTATCAGCGGATTAATTCTTTCTTTATTAAGGCATACCTCTCAACCTCTCAGAGCAAGAAATCTAGACAAGCAAAGCCAAAAATAATGGTGAGACAAAGGCCCGAAAATAAAAGGGACAGATTTTAAATATTGCTCCTATAAACTCAGAGAGTTGCTAGAATAACAGGTTTTGCATTGTTATATATTTTCTGAAGGATATGAAGTCTTAAAGTTAAATATCTGCCATTATTTATTATTATTTAATGACTTCGATCTTCATGTTGGTATCCCACAGTTCCATTGGACTGAGCGGGGTCACATGATTATGCATGCAAATTTTATGTTAATCAGTGTCAGGATTTTTGGACAGTTGTGCCTACTTTTCATGGGCCTTTGTCCAGATTTTTGATGTTTCCAGTTTGAGAAGTATGTACAGACTGCCTTTTCTGTAAAACTATTTGCGTGGAATTATAAGTTAGAGGCATAGGCAGATTTAGCGATGAGATCTAATAGATGATGATTAAAATAACATTTATTTACGTCAGCAAGTAATTGAAGAGGGCTTGCTTTTGAGAAGTCACTAACACAGAGTTATTTTTTGGGAAAAGCAGCACCAGTTTTAAAGGAAAAGCTTGATTTAAAGAGGAAAAATGATACATATGGAGGTGTGAAAGAAATAGTAATATTTGTGAGGACAAGATCTAGAGTATTGCATTCCCCAGTCAGAGGGTTAGCTATTTGTACAAGGGAGTTAGCATTTGCAAAGTCAGATAAGTGTTGGGCATTCTGACCATTGATAGTATTGATCATACAGTTTATTGATGGATAGCTAAAGTTTCCCAATAGAAAGGTGTTGGGTTTAATAAGGATTTCAACTAAGTTGTTAAGATAGTTATCATGATCAGAATGGAACATTCTAGGCTATAATTAAGCTCAGCAGCATGATATAAAAGACTTTCATAGAAAGTATTCTATAGCTTTCTAAAAGGCAGCAGTCAATATTGTTTGTGATGATTTCAATCCTAAGAGTTCAAATTTGGTGCCCAGAGGAATTAGTGATGAGGTGATGATATCCTTTGCACATACTAATACTCCCCTACAATTACCAATAGGCTTGAACATGATAGACACTAAACCTAGAAATAGAAGTACTTTTATTGCTTTGAAACAATGGCTCTCTAGAGCTCCCTACAATGATGTCTGCTAGATAACCAATTATTAAAGAAAATTGATTTATATTTAAATCTTGGTATCAATCTGGTTGAAGGCAAAATACTATTCAAAACTAGTGTCTTTCCTGCCTCAGACACATGCAGCTGCAAGCTTGGACATATCTTTTTGCACTCCCTTCTGGATAGAGCACCTAAGGTTATGCACCCCTGTGTAGATCACGACCTGGTTATAATTATATTTGTCAGGTCCAAAGAATGTACAAGCCCTTATTATTTCCAAATCCTACATCTGAAAAGACAGCTGTCTCTTTATTTTATCCATTCTGGTTGTGTTGATATGCCTAACAACAGCTGCACCTGTTATAATAACATTACCATTGGCAGAAGCAATCTCGGTGTGCCTCAAGGTCTTGTATTATGGGCTCCTGTTCATTGGCTTGAAGTGTCTCTACTAGCTATGGGCATGTAGGATGAAGGTAGTTGTGTTGCTGTGTGAACTAATATTCCTAAAGTCTCCAACTACTTAATCTAGTAGGGAGTGTTCTGTTAATGACCTCAGCTTAAGGTCATGTAGCAGAAGTGTTCTGTGCTTTAGATGCATGTGTAGTCTGCTTTTCTGAATGTGTTTTGAGGTGAGAAAGCCTCCAAGTTTAATAAATATTTACTCTAATCACATATTGAATCATTGTAAGACTGCAAAAAAAAGCATTTTCAGTAAACATGAGGTAGCTGCTACACTGCCTCAAAGTACCTAATGCTATCAGGATGGCTGTAGAAGGGGCAAAAACAGATTGTGATTCCATAATGGCCAGTGAAGATGAAGATATAGCAGAAAACACAATAGCATAATAACTTACACCTGATAGTAGATAAAACTGATATAAGACAGAAGAGGGTAATGGACTGGAGTAGAAAATGCTGATAATATGGGATATGGCTAAAGGATGCAAAAATATATGTGACTACTGTAGTAGTCACAAATGCAATGAATAAGTAAATAAATAAATGAAATTGCCTGGCTTCTTCTTAACATTTGAGCAACATTGTCTTTAGTCCCCAGTTTTAACACTGTTGTAGTTACTGGAAGTTTACTTCTTAGCCTTCTATTCATTAACAGTTTTGCAGATTATAAAATATATGTAACTGGAATGTTTCAGCATTCTGGTACTGATAAATAGGAATTACCCATCCTGGAACCTGTACTCATTTTCATGAATATTTTATTTATAAATAATACTCAGGTTGACCACTTCTCAGGGATATCGTGGAATACTACTGATAAGTTTGAATTCCCATGCAGTCACAAATCTCTTCAATTTCCAAATTTCAAATTATGAACCACTATCAGCCATGAACGTATCTTGTGTTCCATGTCTAATATTTTTCCGTCTTTATTAATGACCTGACCAATGAACTACCTCAACCTGATAATGTTCTTTATGCTGATGACATCCTACAGTTTGAAGGTAGCAAAAGTCATTCAAATCTATAGTCCCTTCTTTAAAAAAAATTCACTGTTTTGGATCAATGGTCACTTTCTAATTATCTGCTAATTAACCCTACAAAGGAAAAATCCACACCATTTGCCTCAGTTTAGAATCTATCAACCTTGCCCATGATCTAATACACAGGTATGAAATATGGTCCAAATATCACAGACTACAAATACATAGGACTTATACTGGCACCAGCCTTATCATTGACTTCACATAAAGATAAAACTGCACAAAAGTTCCTGACTCACCTCAAGCTAATAAGTTTACACAATTACTCTCTCAGTATGTGGAGTTGCCATAGCCAAGATTTAGCATATACACACAAAGACTCCAGACAACCAAAAGCAGACTCACACTCACATCACTGTGATCTCATAAATGAATCATTAGAATCATAGCAAGTTCAAGACTATGAGGTCTTATCAACATAACACCTTGTCAGTTACTACTAAAAACTGTACCCCCCCTTTCAAGGAGAGCTAGGCTAGTCAAGCTTGGGGTGAATTTATGAACACCCATCCAGTTATCCAGGTCCCTTTTGAAGGAAGATAGCACACTGCTTTATCTACATGGGTAATTTATTCTACAGATGAGGGAGATGCTGAGTAATGAATCTGACTCTCTACCTTGTTTTATTGATCTGCTGAAGTAGGTTTAGATCCCTGGTTCTGGCATTTGTGGGATAGTGTGATTTGTGTAGGTCTAAGGGATTCTGGAGTACTGGGTCCCTAACTGCTCAGAAAGCAAGGAAGGGGTCTCCTCTGGTGAGCATATAAAACACAGAAAAGAGAAACAGTGCTTGTAGTCTTTTCTGATAGGTCTGGGATTTTAAACCAGTAATCCTTTTTTGTGAAGAACCTCTGAGATGCTTCCAACAGTTTGATATGTATGTTAAGGTACATCCCAAAGTGGGTGCTGTGTTCTGTAACTGGCCTGAGCATTCTTATATATAAAGGGACAATAACCTCTTTATCTGTATGATATCCCCTTAATAATCCATTACACCAAGAAGGATATCCTACAAACATTCCTATATGATGATCAAAGGAGAAGAAATTATCAACCCAGGTTACCCAGGTCTCTAACTACAATTTCATTTCCAAGTGAAGTATTGTGATTGCTATATGTTGAGGGGACAGTTTATCTGCAAAATGTGATAATGTTGCATTTAACATTTAATTTAAGCTCCTTTTCTTAAGTTCATAGGTTCATATGAGAGTATTAGTTTAATAGCTCAAAAGCCCTTACAAGCCTAGCCAGTTTTACCCAGATCTTACCCAATTTTCTATCCTTAGGTGAAAGTTAACAAGGGCTAGCAAGTGGGGTTTTGACTATTATTACACATTGCTTCTGTCCATAAGGGACAATATGACAGGCATTTATAAAGTAATTGTTTGAAATTTTGGGAGCTGGTAGAGTGAGTTTCAAAATATGTAAGACTGAATGGTTGAAAGAATGGACTTATGTATACTAAGCCTGAGATGCCATTTCATAGAATATTCCCTTTACTCCAATGTATGGCAATCTCAGAGTTAGTTTATATAAGTTCAGGGTATGGGGGACTTGCCCTCAAATGGGGGGATGCAGCTGGAGCTTGACCCTTTCTGTAAAATGTCTGAAATTTGTACTTTTCCTATGCTTTTGGTCTTTTTTTTCAGCTTATTGGCACCAATCATTTCAGTAGGGAACCCATTTTTAATTTCCTGCTTGAGGGCTTCTGCATCAGAGGGGGATTTGGGAATAACTCCCGGCTTGCAACAACATGCAAACTTAGTTAGCTATAGGTTTTGTTTTTTTAGTCTGTCAGTCAGAGAAGTAAATACAAAAGTCATCTGAGTATAGAGCAGTGCGGGACCCACTGGTCACATTCATGTACTCTGATGCATTTTGTCTTTTAGCCAATTTGCTATCCATTTTATGACTTAGGAGTCTATTAGTAGCACAATTGGTTTATTAATTATGTTATTATGTGGGATCGCACAACATGCTCTTCCAAATCAGGATAGACTCAGTGGTCAGTATGACAACTATTTACAGCTTGTGTAACCTCTTTGAAAAAGTTTAATGATAATGGGGGCGAGGGGTGAGAGATATGGAGATCATAGGAATTTGGATAGTTATCTCAGGAGTAACATTTTCACTAAATACATTTGCTGGTATATTGACAGTGTTCACCTCATCTGAGTATGTTTTGCCATTTGGTTTGAGTTCTGTACTTTGTTTAATGCTGTTTCTTAGTTTTCTACCATAACCAAAGGAGGATTTGTACTTGCTATTGGCTTCCGTTGCCAGCATGCATTTGTGCTCTGACTTAGTAGATCTAATAATCTTTTATTAAATTTCCAGTCAATTTCCTAGTATTTAGTTTTTTTGGGGGGGGTCTCAAGATCTGTTGTATACTCTAAGTATTGTTTCCTTTTATTGTAGATTTTGTTTTATGTATGTTAGTGAACCATTAGGGTGGTTTGCATTTAAGTTTTCCCTTATATATGGAGCTATATGGGACTGCTCATTCTATAAATTATTTATGTGGGCATTAAACTCATTTTTCTAATTTATCTGCTGAAGCAATGTCTAAGGTGATGTTTTATGAGTAAATTTAGAGACATCATCACTGAATTTGAAGATTTGTGCAAGTCTTTTAATTTTGATATATTGGTTTCAGGAGGTTTAAATAGTTGGAGGATAAAGGTCACTATATTACAGTCTAACTTAATCTGAGAGGAAGTTACCTCTAAAGTTGTACATAATGACATTATACTTTGCAAATTCAAGAAGATTTTGTCCTCTGGTTCAACTTGCAACAATCTGCTCCACTGTGTTTTTTTTTTATTAGATCTAAAAACTTTGATGCAAGTCAAAGTCTCCCAGAATGAAGTTCTTATTTATGGGGAGATCCTCCATGATTCTTAGGAGCCTGTCATAAACTTCCAGGGATATGGAAGGTGTCCTGCACCAGACATTAAAATGGTAGTTGATTTTCTTCAATGTGATTTCTAGTTTGATATGTTCCATTTGCTGGTTGTTGGGTATATGTCCAGAGTTGATATAGTCTCTGTCAAATATGGACAGACCATCACAGTTTCTAATTTGTCTGAATGGACGGTAGGCACTAAGCCCAGGTATGGATAGAGTGCTTTCTGGACACTTAAACCATGTTTCAGTTGTTACATTTATACGGATGCCTTACAAATGCAGGGGTACCTCAAGGTTGGGCAGCTTGATGTTTAGACGTCTGGCATTTAGCAAAGCTACCTTAATTTGATCCTGTTTTGATACTGATATGGTTATTGTGTTGCAATGCACATTAATTGAACTTTTCCTAAAAAAGACACAATGGGGCAGCAAGAACTTTAGCGAGTATGTGGAGGCCTTTGAACACGAGCTGCTTACTATTCTTTGCAAAGCTAATAGGACTGTCAAGCACCTTGTTCCATGCTGATGCATAATAGATCCCCGAGAATGATACCGGTTATTTATCCAATAGTTAAAGGCAACCATATTTTGTTTGTAGCTAGGTATTATTTGGTAAGAAGGGAGGATTCCACCCAGTATAGCATGAGCTCAGACATGTCTCTCTGGATCTACCATAGGGTTTTTCAACCAAAGTTGTTCACTCTCACATGCACAATTACTATGTCATAGTTAAAGCTGTCTGGTGCAAGGGACCTAATTGTCCTTGAGATGTCTGAGATCTTGGCACCAGAAAAACAGCTCACTGTCAGCTTGTCTTTTCCCATCCTAGTAAGTGTGAAATCTGTCAAAAGAATTTATAAAGAATTCTAGAGCTCACAGTAAGAGCCCTGGTAAAAAGGCTCTATTTCCATTATGTGAAGATTTCAGTTTCACATTACCCACAATGAGGAAAAAAAATCATTATTGGCTAATTTTCATGTCTCTCAATCTCTGTTAACTTCCGCGAGTGCAGTCAACAGTGGCAGCAACTGCATAACGTTAACACAGGCACTCAACCCTCATTTCTATTCACAGACGCACAAAATACACACTTCAAAACACACACACACGCACACACACACAAACACAAAATACACACCTCAAAACACACGCACACGCACACACACACACGCACACACACACACACACACACACACACACACACACACACACACACACACACAGACCTCATACCCCATACCCCTGGCTTTGTGTTGGCAGAACATCACGGATGTCTTCTTTTCCCTGCCATTGTAAATCACCAATGATTGTACTCAGTTATTAATGCCAACGATTATTGTTTCATACTTCATATCCTTCAATAAGTGCAGGGTAGTGCAAAAGCAGGTAGATGAGCCACTTTCTAAGAGGTTAAGGGGCAAATGTATCATCCTCCCCTGCAGTTGCCTTTTATTATGCTACAAGGTTGTATCTTTTCACCACCTATTCATACTTCCTTCCTATACTCTGCACACATTGCATCAAACCTACTTAATGACACCACTCACCTTTACTCCAAGTACAGACTGACTAACTCCATTTCAACTCAAACAAAAACAAAATTAATGGAAAAATACACTCCAAAAATAAATATCAGTAATTGCACACTATACTAAAATCCTTCTAGGAGGAGACATTCACCCTAATCTTGGCCCCACCTGTCAAAATGAACATCAAGACAATTCTCTTCCACTCACCATTCTAACTCTACAACAGTGAACCCCCAACCCCGGTAATCTAACTTGCTGCCATAAATGTTAGAGACATAAGAAATAAAATTACTGAACTGCATGCCTGGATTACCCAACATAAACTTGATATTTTCATTGCGACTGAAACATGGCTTAAACCCAACATAAATTTCTTTAAAATTTGATCTCCCAGCTATCATAGCAGCCATAATGAGCGTATAAAGAGGAAAGGTTGTGCTATTGCTTTTATATTCCCCACAACCACCATATTTCCCCTTATAACAAATCAATACCAAAATTCAGTTCAGCAGAGCTTCTTTTTGCTTTCCAGAAATTAAACAGTTATAAACAAATATGTATTGCCGTCCTTTACATCCCTCCTGTTGACAATATAGTTATACTGGAAGATATCCTACATTGGATATCCATAACATAAAATACTACTAGGATATGTTAATGTCAACTGGTTAGACATAAACTCTAACTCCCCTACATCTAGCATGAACTTATTAGGTTTCACACAAATAATTTATAGCCCCACACATAATAACAAGACATCAATTCCTTGTTAGACTGGATTCTAGTATCAGGCCCTAGCAAATACACCACAAGAGATACAATGTCTGTTTCAGTGATCATCTCCCAATCTGTATAACCAGACATCTCACACATCCACTTAAACAGCATGTTTATAAAATAGCACACAATCTTTTCAAGTTTAACCCAGAAATGTTCATTGCTACCCTATCATCTATTAACTATAACTTTCCTAATAATCGTCCACTTTGATGATGCTATAAATTAGTTCAATACAGATTTCCTCAATATCATAAACAGCTTTGCACCTCCTAGAAGGAAGAGACTAAAAACAAAAAATGCAATTTGGCTCTCCAAAAAGAGTACAATGTTAATGCAGGACAGAGAAAAAGCATGGGAGAAGTATAAAAAACAGAAATATCTTAAAAACTTCAGAAGTGTTTGCAATTATACTAAAATGAAAATAAGTGAAGGCAAAAATATACTATAGCAACTTTCAGAGTAATAGTTAATGCAACCCTAAACAATTCTGGACAGCCATTAAATAAATCTTGTATGTCAGTCAAAAATTCAACCCTAACCCCTCTCCCAGTAACTCAACACTTGAAACCCCAATAAGGTTCTACTTTTATTTCATAAAAGTATAGCAGTTTTAACCAAGGATTTCCTAAGATCTAATTCTAACCCTGTCCAGCAGCCATGTATCACCACATCTGCTTTAGCATTCAAACCCCACATCCTATATAAAACTACTCTTAAACAAACTCAGACCATACTCTACTTCTGCTGATGACGTTCCAAGTGAGTAGCTTAAAATAGCAGCCAATATCATTGCCTATCCTGTCTCAATCCTTATAAATTGTTCAATCCAGGAATTCCATATTCCCTAACTTTGGAAAAAGTCACATATCATCTCTCTGCACAAAAGGAGTAAATTTAACAGACATTACTAACTTTAGACCTATAGCCATTTTATGTCATTCTTTCCAAAATACTTGAAAAAATGTATTCATATTGATTGCTAAACTATCTCCTGCAGGAAGAATGCCTATCTCTCACACAATATGGCTTTCACCCTTTATATAGTATATAGCGGAAGGCCACATGCTTTTTCCAGATATCAGGTATGCATGATTCCTGAATGGACCAGTTGAGGAGGATGCTGATAGGATATGCTATGGTGGAGGCTGAAAGTTATAAGTATTCTGCAGGTAAGTTATCTGGGGCATTGGTACATGGTTTTAGGAAAACAGTATGCAGATGACTCCACACTCATTTGCACATCTGGCAACATGGCCCACCTCCAAAAAAATACTCAGGAAGCTTTAACAGCCACTGAAACATGGCTTTGTAATTCACAATTCATGTTCAACCCTAAAAAAATACTACTTTTCCCCCCAAATACTTCCCTCACCAAAAACAAAAAAAAAATTTAAAGTCCTCTCAATAATATAACCATTGAAGTCACTTCTCATAGCAAATTATTGGGGGTGATAATGCATGATAATCTTAAATTTGACTTGCATTTACAAAATTGCATAAGAAAAACTCTTCAAAAACTAGGGATGCTTTATAGAGCCAAAATCTTTCTTAATGACACAACTAAAACTATACTTGCCACTACTTATCTCATCCACACTTCTTTACAGTGTTCCCATCCTTACTAACCTTCAGGCATCACAAAAAAGCAGAACTTGAACAATGCTATAACAATGTTGTTAAATTTGCAACGAATAAACCTTTCAGAATCCACCACAATATAAGACTAAAAGCCTAATTTGGTTTGAGCTACCCCTTCAACCTACATATGCACAGCTTCTTACCACCTATAAAATTATCCTGCATCCATCTGCTTATCTAACACTAAATAACATTATGCATAACTATGCTCCCAGTCACTCATTATGATTAAATGATCAAAACCCCTGTCTGTCCACAAATCTATCAAATGTGCTGAACATGTTACTAAGGCCTGGAACTCCTTGCCTGACCTGTATCTATTAGGTCAATAACCTCCCTCCCACCCTTACAAACATTCAAAAAGACTTCCAAGCCAAAAACTGGCACTGTTTTTGTTCAATATTAGGATAAACTAGATCTAGACCTTGCCAAGGCCTTTGACACCATCCCCCACTCTGGAATAATAGATAAACTTACTAAGCTGGGCATTAATCCCTGCGTCACCCAATGGGTTGCTAACTGGCTTACTGATATATCCCACACTGTAAAAGTAGCCGACTCCAAATCCAGCTCCAGACAAGTGACAAGTGGAGTACCTCAGGGTTCAGTCCTGGGACCACTCTTGTTTGGCATCTACTTCTCTGAAGTACAGGCCAACACTAAGGGACTCTGGATAACAAAGTTTGCAGATGACTGCAAACTGGGAGCCATTATTGAATCCCCAAATGATGTGGATACTCTACAAAAGGGCCTTACAGAAACAGATGCTTGGTGCCAGAGCCATGGGCTCAAGCTCAATGCCAAGAAATGTATAGTTATCCCCTTTGGGAAAAAATATGTATCCGTGAATTACCATATAGGTGGCAGTACACTAAACACCAAAAGTTTGATAAGAGACTTAGGGACACAGGTGGACAGTGGTCTCACCTTCGATAACCACATCGCCACAACAGTCAGGAAATCCTTCTATGTGGCACACCTCATCACTAAGGGCTTTTCATCCAGAAAAAAGGAGGTCATTGTCCCACTGTACTCATCCCTCATTATACCCATTATAGAATACAATGCCCCGTTTGGTATGTACCTCTCAAGACATCTGCAACAACTGGAAAGGCCACAGAAATACCTCACTAAAAGAATCACAGGCCTAAAGCAGATGCCCTACGCTGACCGCCTTAAAAAACTCCAGCTATACTCTGTCGCATATCATCTACTCAGAGGCGATCTTTGCTTAACATACACGGCCATGTCAAACCCAGAGCTGTTGGACACGTTACACTTAAAGAAATCCCAATCCCTCAGAGCCACACGCTTCAGGGATCTAAACCTTGTCATCATAATAAACAAAACATGCTGGAGGGATAGGTTCCTGACCCAGAGACTCCCCAGACTCTGGAATAGATTGCCCATACATGTCAAGCAGAGTGCCTCTTTGGTCCTCTTCAAAAGGAACCTTGACGATTGGATGGGAGAAAGGAAATTCACCCTGGGGATCACGTCAGTCGCCCTGCTAGACAGGGGTCCAGGGAAGTAAATAGTGTGGGAAGAAATAGCCAGGGGATTGTTATGGCTAGACTTGTATAGGCCCTAGGGCTGATAGCCTAGTACCAACCTATGAACCTATGAATCCATAAATGTGAACAAATACCTGTTCATACCTTACACCTCCTTTGTTTCCCTTCTTCACTCACTTCCTTACTTCTATCAATTTTTTTCCCATGAATTTCTCTCATATTGCAGTCCCTGATTGTATTAAACTAACTTATTTTTAATTTCTCTGTAAACTGGCTAAAATTTCAATAAATATTAAATCATTGTCTTACAGCTAGTAGCTATTCTTAACCAACTTTTTCATAATATGTTTAATTTGGTATAATTATTTAAACTGTAGATGATTTTTGTATTATTTTTGAAGATTGTAAAATTTCTCCCCAGGCATCCTTTAAAAGTGGACTCCTACCTAGTCGGACTTTCCAGGTAATCACATTTAAATAAATAAATAAATAAAGGTTGAGATGTATGCTTATTGTTCTCTGTCCCTCGACCTCATGTGCCATGAACTGGTTGAAGCAGGGAATAATGCCTAAGATACTATTTCTGAATATACATACATACATACATACCTATATATACAATTCTATACTACTTTTTCCATATATGTATTATATATCTGAAGTACTAATTACTCCATTAGTACAGCAGATTAATGCTGTCTTCTACTGTGGCAAGGATGCAGGGTTTGAGTCTCTTTTATTGCCTTCACTACATGCTATGTAATAGTCTCTTTTGAGTCTAATAATTCCATGCACCAAATTTTATTTATTTATTTATTTATTTATTTATTTCACTAAGTGTCTTTAAGGGATGCTATGTACTATATCCCTGTATTGCAGCCTCCCCCCATGTCATGTGTAATTGCTGTCAAGGCACAAAATGAGTTCTCCCTGGTGTCTTGTGTTTTCCCTCTCAATCCCTATTATGTTTAAGTGCCATTTAGGCACAAGTTTAGAGACTTGGTTAATCCCACCTCTCCAGTCCCCATTCTGTTTCAGTGCCAGTCACGGATGAGTTTAAAGACTTCAACCTGGTGGATAGTGGTCCCCTCCACCCAGTGTTATAGGCTTTGCTCATTAATCCAGGGATATGTGGAAGTAGGAGAATGACTCCCCCACACACACACATGCACACTGCCCCTGCCCAACCATTTGCACTCATGGGCATACTCAACCATTCACCCATACAGAAACATACACAGCTAAACTACACACTCACTAACCACCACCGACTGCTACCTCTCATGTAGACACACACTCACACTTACAAGCATGCAGCCCCTCACATGTACACACTTACAGATCCCCTAAACACTACCTTACCACTAAACTCCTCAGAAGTTATGTCTACCACGATGGATGAACATGGCCATTGTCCGTGTTCAGTACCATGAGGGGCCAGGGGTGGCTGTGTAGATTCCTTACTTCATGCTGTTCCCGGGGAGTGAACATGTTTAATTAGCATATACCTCTTCCCTGGACTGCCTCATTAGCATGTAGCATGCCCACTGAGACAGCTTACCTTGGTGCTGTATGTCTTTGTACAAAAGCACCATGGTAGGGTTAGATTACAGCAAGGTGCACACTTCATGTACACCTTGTAGTAACCTTTATGAATTTGGCCCAGATATGTCTCACTATTAGTTAATCAATCACTAAAACATTTTTATTTGTAGAGTGGTCTCGTGTGCTGAAAATGAGGTCCTTTGTCTTTGTTAAAGGTAAGATATTATGAGTTGTGATGTTGATTTTTGTTGAGACATAAACCTTATAGGTCTATGCTGCTCAGATCAGGATTTCTTTACACCATAATCATATAAAACTGTATTATGTGTCACGGTTGGTTGTACAGCAGCTAATGTTAATATAATGCTGACAGTTTGTGTTTGAAAGTATGGCCTCTGTCCATCCCTCCATCCATCCATAACCCCTTTTTCTCATTTTTCACATGGGATCAGGGAGTCACTTCAACAGTGACAATCAACTAAAGCCATTGTTCACACCACACTGTGGCAGAATAAAGGCTTCCATAAATTGTAAATATTTGCACATCTCACAGCAAACTTCTCAACAGTCCAGCATTTCACAGAATGAACAAATTTTTGCCTCATATTTTTTGACTGTTCCTCATAAAACTTTTGGTTTTCTGGCAAATCATTGTGTATTTAAGTCACTTAAAATTGGCAGACATTTAAGATTCAGGCTTCATATTTTTCCAAAAGTACATACTAACATAAAACCTGTTATTCTACCAATTTTATATGTTTATAAGAAAAATATTAAAAATCAGTCTGATTTTGGACCTTTGTCCACCCATTAGGTTTGACTTTATCCAGAATTATTTTGTTAAGAGGTTGAAAGGTATGTCTTACAGACAGATTTATTTGTGTTTTAAAAGAGTTCATTATCTATGAGGATAGGGCATTTGCTACACTGCTTTAGGATACCTAATACTATGAGGTTGGCAACAATGGGGAAATAAATAGGTTAACCTTCCATTTTGTCCAGTGTGGAATAAGCCTTGGGTTGATTTACAGACTGGTTCAAAGCTTAAATAAAAATAAATACTCCCTATAACACATAAAAATGTATTCTTTTTACCGCATTATTATTGAAAATTAACAAACTAGGAAAGTATCCCCTATTAGGAAGAAAGTTGTCATTAAAAGAATAGGCATATTCATTTTGGGGAAGCTAGGAAGAGATCTTGACCCTATGCCACCTTCATTTCAAAATGGCAATAGGAGAAAAAGCAGTCTCCAAATCAAGACTTACTGCCAGAAATAGGCTCCCAAATGAAATCCCTTACTTATACAAACCATTAACAAATTTTAAAAAGAGGTACATGATCACTTAGCAATGAAACTACATGTAATTGCTTTAGAAACAAATGCTAATATTATCCATTTTCCATATTATTGCCTATACAAAGAAGTACAAGTAAAATATGAAAAGTAATCCAAATACAGATATAATTAACTTCAAGTGGCTTTATATAACATATAACTTTCTCTGACATTATATAATGTGCATTTCTAGCCAACCATGCTTAATGTATTCACTGTTAGCTATTGTAGTCAAATATATTAGATTCTGCTTAATGGTGCACAGTCTGTTTGCAATTAAATATGTCCTATATTATGAAAACTACTCTCTGAGACCAGGTCATAGCTGAAAAGGGTCAATTGTCCAACTCACTTAACTTACCTAGTCAGCAAATAAATGAAATAAATAAATAAAAAAATGAATGATTTAATATGTTAATAGCACTTGTTTTAGCTTTCAGCTTAACCACTTCTGGATATATTAAACAGTAATTTACATGCTTCAGTAGTGATCTTCCTTGAACTAAAACAACTCTGCAACAAAATGTATTGGATGGCAAGTTAAGCATTATCGTACTGTCTTGAGAAGTCTGCATACAATAAACTTCACAATTCTATACTATTTTCAACATTTGCTAATTTGTTCCAGCAAAATTTATCACAGCACATTTCATTCCAACTGTTTGAAATGTCTTACAGTTCCATATGAGATTCACGTATTCTTTCCATCATTAACCATTAGCAGATTCGATATTATCATTTAATGTGACTTGAACATTAGTTGTTATGTTTAGATGGTTTCATCTTTGCAAGGTAGTAAACCCATACATCTTTATTCACTACTGATAAGTGATCATGATATCCTAACATGGTAATCTTCCTCTGAAAAGAGTTTAATGATGTATCCTTGTATGTGCATCTGAAATTCTCCGACCGTTTTCCTTTGACACAGGTAGTTGTGGTGTGCCTCATATATATATATATATATATACACATATATATATATATATATATATATATATATACACACACACACACACACACACACACACACACACACACACACACACACACACACACACATAGGATTTCTCTATATTGCTTAAGCAATCTACAAATTGAATGTATATAATCCTGGATGTGAAAGTAAAGTTATACAAAATTATACAACTCTGTTCACATAAATTGTTTATGGATTTGTAAATTTGGTGTGCATGACAGCTCAGTTAATTTGAACTAACAATGTATTTTGCTATGCAATTGTTGCAATCATTTATTTTTTAATAACCTGTAACTGTTTGCCTTCTGTCACATACTTTTCTAAATGGCTCAGATTGTACATGAAAAGGGTCCTTGAGCCAGCGTATTTACCTGGCTAACCAATAGTAACTAAATAATTGTTCATTTTTTCCAACTATGATTTTCCCTAATGAAGTTCCTCTCAGAACTGACATTATGAGGTTCTACAGAAAATAAAATCAGAGGTTTTATTTTGCATATCATTTCAATTTAATTATAACAATAAAGACCAAGATTCTATAGTTGATATTTAAATTATTTTTTATAAAAAAGAAACATCTTTATTAAATTATCAAGTATGATATAGGCAATCGTACACTTATATAAATGAAAACAAGCCATATTGACATAATTTTAGTTGCAAACATTATACATCACAAACCACATTGAAATAATTGTAGTTGCAAAACATTAGGCATAATTTATAATCTATCCAGTCGTTGTCAGTCAAACATTATATAGCTCATTCAATCCTGCCTTCTTTTAAACCTCATTCCTCCTCTGCATGTATTATTCCCACAATTCCCATGTTCCTATGTAATTTGCTCTTTTCCTTTTCTAAAGATCCCAATTCCAGTTTTTTATCTCTGTTATTATTTTCACTACTTCTAGTAAAGTTGGTTTAGACTTTGATTTCCACTTTCTACTAGTTGCTTTTTTGGCAACCACCATAATTAGGATCAGCAAGGCCTTATTATTTTAGACAATTCTGATTCTACATCATAGCTCAAAAAATAATTTCCTTAGTTAGGCCAATTTGCTCACTTAGCATCCCTGACAGAACAGTCTGCAGGGAATCTTTAAAATCTGCCAACTCATTGCACTCCCAGAAAATATGTTTCTTCCCCATCATAGCTCCAAAATTTGCTGTCTGCCTGAGGAAAAATTCTACTTCGGGTATGAAAATATCTATGTAAACACTTCCAAGCAAAGATCCTTCCTAAACCCTCTAGACTTTGTTGCATATTTGAGAGACCTACATATCCCCCCATTGTTTCTTTGTAAATTGCTTATCCAGTCTCTCTTCTCAATCATTTCTGACCTCCCCTGATTGATTCTTATAGTTGTCATGCAATATATTATATGCTGTACTAATTATTCCTTTTTAATAGCAGTTTCTGTTCTAGATTCTACTAAAAGTCTACCAGTGCTGATCCTTCACTTAAGATTCCTCTATTTCTTTCTCTTTGCCTATACTCTGATATCAGTCCTTAATGAGATATCATTCTCTAGCCTGCAGTCCAAATAAATTCTGACTTCTTCCCATTTTGTTACCTTTCCCTCTCTAATTATTTGCTCCCAATACCTTTGTTCCTTTGCATGTTTTCTCCAATAAATTCCAGCCCCTCTTGCCTATTGTCTGCATCCATAATTGCAGTCATCCCTATCAGCAGAAACTTCTTTCTCCATTCCCATGTTGGCTTAGTTCTTAGAATCCTTTCTGTATGGTTATCATCATTCTCCTTAAGGATCTGCATCCAAAAATCTCAGTCTCTCTTTGTTTCTTGAGCTTCCCCCATTCCATCATCATCTTTTTCCACTTTGAATTATACGCTTCTGCTTATACTATGTATAGTAGCCTTAACTGTATAGCTCTGAAATACCCCTTCAAATCAGGTAATCCCAAATCACCTTGTTCAATGGAAGAATCAGCTTATCCCACTTGACTCTTACCATCTTCCCTTCCCAGATAAAATCCTTCAGCTCTTTATTAATTGCTATCCACAACTTCTCCTCTGGTTGATAAAAATATGCCTGACCTGTGTATAAAACCAAAGGGATTAAAATCATTTAAAATGCTTGTATCTTGCTATCCATATTCATATAACAGAGATTCCTATTTTTCAGTTTTTGTATTATCTTTTGTTTAGTTTCTTCCCACATATCCTTAGCTGTAACATCAGAATCCTTTTTAATCTATACTTCTAAGTATTTCATTTTATCATGTCTCATAAATTTGGATATTACAATTTGTGTGTGGGTAAATAATTTATAGCTATTTTCTTTGTTTTAGCTTCATTAATTTTGTATCCTGAAAAGATATGAAACTAGCTCAAAATGTTCCACATCACTGAGATGTCCTTTCCTGGTTTTATCAGGTATAAAATAATATCATCTGTAAATAGTCAGCTTTTCTTAACTACCACACCAATTATATCCTTTAAATTTCTGAGTCTCTTATTTTCTTTGTTAATGATTCTAAATATAGTGCAAATAACAAAGGGGAAAGGGGACACCCCTGCCTGGTTCCTCTGCTCAAACAGAAATTATTAGAGAGGAATCCAACCACTTTAATGCTTGCCTCTGATCACTCATACATCCTCATAATAAACCGTAACATTTTATCAGGGAATGCATATGCTTCTGTTGCCCCGCTCATAAACACCAAGCCTACTCTGTCAACTGCTTTGTCTGCATCAAGACCCACCAACAACAGTGGCATTTTCTTACATTCTGCTTCTCTGTGGATCATCAATGTTCTGTTAATGTTATTGAATGTTTGCCAACCCTCCACAAAACCAAATTGATGCATGTCTATCAATTTTATCATCGACTTTACCATTCTTTTAGCCATTATAGACATAAACACTTTATAATTATGATTTAGGATTGAAATGGGTCTTTATGAAGCTGGACTCAATGGGTCTTCACCTTTTCTAGGTATCACAGCTACCACTGCCCTTTTCCAGGAAGGCGGTGCCTCTCCTCTTCCCAAAACACTGTTGAACAAAATCTTCCAGATCTTTATCAGTTTTCTCCCTCACAGCTTCCAAACCTCATCAGGAACACCATCCTCTCCTGGGGACCTTCCTGTCAATTGGTTACACATCACCATCTCTATCTCTTCTCCGCCTATCCTAACTGCCAGTAATTGTGCCATCTACCTCTAACCCTGGCACATTTAGTGCTTCCATAAACATTTCTATTTGCACCTTTTCTTGATCTCCACATTTCTCTGCTCCACACAGACTCCCATAAAATTTTCAAAATATTGCCAGTACCTCTACAAGATCTCTTGTCAGCTTACTTGCCATAGGCTCCCCAAGCTTGGTGACAACCCTTTCTACTTTCTGTTGCTGGAGTCATTGTGCTAAAAGTTTTTGTAGTCTGGCACAACCATCAAAAACAGTTGTTCAACAGCAGTCTTTCTAAACCCATGCATATTATCAAGATAATCCTTTATTTTCTACTTTGCACTCTGAAATTACTCTTTTCTTGTTTTGTGAGATTGCTCCCTGTTCTGCAATACTTTAACATTTGTCACTCTCTCCAAAT